>NC_064807.1:74553556-74597551 GCF_023721935.1 Panthera uncia | reverse complement strand
TTACCCCTTTATATTTGTATTAACATCTCCTCTGCCCCTGTAGAATAACAGAATGACGTTTCCGATCAGCATTAGGTTATGCAAAGTTTGGCATTTACCTAACGTAGCAAAACAGTCTCAACTCAGGGATGCCCAGCATCATGTAGTAAGTAACCCCTTGGTCTCCATTAAAAGGTGAGCCTCCCTCTCTAGCTCTGCTCTCCTGACTAAGGCTATAGTTACCTTGGCAGCTGAGGAAGGTAGGTAACACCTGATTTTTCTTTTCTGCTTGTCACCTCCCCTTATCTTTTAGCTATTGTTTCTAACCCCTCTGGGGCTGTGGGGTGGATGAAGAGGGGAGAAACACAACAGCATCAGGGAAGACCTGACTTGATGGCATTGCCATAACTTGACTTCAAGGACACTGAGCCGGGTAGAATGAATGCTGGCTCTTTGGAGGCGTTTTCGTGATCTCCTCAAGGGATCAGCCTCCATTCCTAAAGATCCCTCCACTGAGGTCCCTTAATGTGTCTGGATGCATCCCTGTTTCCCTGTGTTCATTCACTTATTCTGTGACTCTAAACATTTCCCCTGCTTCCCTCTGGTGAAGTTTGTTCACCCTTCCAGGCAGCTGTGTTCCTTCTAACTTAACATAATTTTGGGAGTTACCACTTGTACAGCACTTGCAACGTGCTAAGCGTTTTTTTCTTGTATTTACTCATTTAATCCGCATAATGGCCTGTGTTGGTACGATTATTATCCCTATCTTACAGATAAAGAACCAGAGCCTTAGAAAATTTAGTGAACTTCCTCAAGATCTCACAGCTGGAATAGGGGGGTGTGTGGGGGCAGGATGTGAGCGCCCACACAGTCTAGCTTAGCATCCTTCTTTTAACAGCTATTTTGTATTTCAACCTCGTGCTGGTCTTCTCTGGCTCATCATCCTATTCCTCTCCCATCTCCCCATATGTGGTTCTAACATGGGCTTTAAGAACTAGTTCAAAAGGCTCTTGCTCCATGAAACATTCTCCAACTTTTAACCCGCAGCTCTTTGCTGTGCTTGTTAAGAGGTTTAATTCTGCTTACTTTTACAAGAGCTATTTCTATATACCTTTCCCAAGAAAAACTACAAGAGACTGCTCATCGTCCCCATTCCCATTTTCCTCATCATCATTCCACTGTACCTCTCAGAAAACCTACCCCTTCTTTAGAGCACAGAACACTACCTATATTGGTATGGGGTGAGGTTTTTGTCTTCATGGATGGAGTTTTTATAAGCTGGGGTTCACATACTTGCATTTCATTTATTAAAAAAAAATCTTTATCATGTGTCCACTGCATTCCAGTCAATGCCATAGGTGCTGGCGTTATAACAGTTAACAAAATAGGCAATGTCTTTTCATTTATTTAACTTATATTTGGAAGAACAGATAATAAAAAACCAAATATGTAACATAAGGGCAGGTGTGATTGTTTAATGAAGAAAAGCAAAGCAGAACAAGGGGATAAAACATGAGGTTATAAAGAAACTCTGTACATTTAAAACCTGTTACAGGCATCTCAGTAGCCCTTTTGTATGTATTTGTATGTATTACCATTGTTGATACAAATGAGGACATCTCCAGGTCATGTGATTCATCACCCCTTCTGTGTCGCCATGGCCACATGTCTTTGACCTGACCCCCTACACTCTAGGAACGTAGACACTAAGTGGTATGCTTTTCATGGTATAGTAAAAATTGGAAGACATATAGGGTGTCATCACTTCAGTGACAGTTCAGAAAATATTCACCCTCCATCTGCCACTGTGAGTGGAGCGTACTTTCCTGTCTCGGTGATACTGGTCTTGGCCATCTCACTGACTTTGACCATTGACACGTTAGCAAGTGTGACACAGACAAAAGCTTGAAATGTACTTACACAGTGGAGTTTCCTCCTCGTGCCTACCTTCTCACATCTCTGTGGGAATATGCCCCAGAGAGCCTGCTGGTCCAGAGAGGATGACAGACTTATGAAATAGACCCGAAACCAACCTGCAGCTTGTAGCAAGCAAAGCCCAGTCTGAGCAACCTAACTAACCCTGACTTGACCTCCAGACACATGAATGAATACAATTTTGAATGAAACAAAAACATTTTTTTGGAGTGTTTCCTAATGGTGGTAACTAGCTAACACTAGAACCCGGGATTGCATTTCAGCTCGTCCATCTTAGTTCTTCACATTGGCCAACTTTCTTAACTCCTTACACTCTCAGCTTCTTCATCTGTAAAATGGATTTAATAAAAAACAAACTTCATGGATGTATGTTGATGGGGAGGTCAGATGATATGTAAGAAGCACCTGATCAATGCTCAGCAGTTTTTTTTCTCTCAACATCTGAAAGCTTCGTGCATGTTTCCTGGTTGCCTACTAGAAATATGCAAGCAAGCTCAGCTCCCAGACGTGGACTCTGGCCAGGGTTTTTGGACTGCTCTGGCATGCTCCTTGCTGACTTCACCAATCTTCATTCTTCTCTCTCAATAGTGGTTCCAACACTTTTTTTTTTGCTTGAGAAATTTCAATAAGTGTGTAGCACCAGTTGGATGGTCCATGCTGGCATTTGAGCTTCCAATATGTGTTTATAATTATGCTGTATTATCTTAATTACAATGATGTGAGGAAGGGAGTAGGGGGGAAGGATTTAAAAAGAAAACCGTTAAGAAAAATGCTCCGTGAAAAATAACCCACAGTTAGGGGATGACAGGCCTGTGATTGGGGTTGTAATTGGAAATGGCACTATTAATACAATACTTATTCATTCTATATAATAAAAAAAATGGGCGCACTTTTTGCAATTATCCAATTCCAAATGAAATTAACATTCCGTGGCATTTCCCATAAATGGTTAGTTTGCACACATCGATGGAGACAATTAGCTTGGAAGTGACTGACGGCTGTGACTGGGGACAGGGTGAGATAGGGAGGGTCATGCCCATCCAGAAGGACAAGGGTGAGAAAAGAGATTCAGACATTGCTGAAGATTGGAAAACGATGAAGATCAGAGCAGGCGATATATCTGGTATCCAGGAAAAGCAGTGAGATTCCAAGGATTAGACTTGCCAGGTGTAAGCCACAGACGTTCTGTGATAAGCTTATTGAACACGTGAGTGCAAATATTTGCACGAACTGAGTTTACTTAAGTTTTAAGTTCAGATGTCCACAAACCCCCCTGCTCATTAAACTGGTACCCTCCTTGGCTGTCTGACTGAACCCGTAGTCCTCTAGAAACCCTAGAATCTGGGTCATGGTCTTGCCCAACAGTCTCTGCCCTTATGCCACTTACTCACTGGGGTTGATGGTCAGGTGAAGAAATTTCTTCTTCTATGATTATATTTTTCTTTTCTGTAATGAATGTTTTGATCAAGTTTTGCAGGCAAGTTGATTATGGCAAGGAAAACCCTCAGTGATTCTTTTATAATTGAAAAGGGGAACATTCAGATAAATTTAGATATATTGAGATGTAGTTACCTCTCAAATCATAATCAGATACCATTCCCAGGGGGAAAACCAGGATGCATTCATGACTTCTCTGTATCTCCTCCAATTTAGATCTAAGTTCTATTGTTCCTGTCTATTCTAATGCCTATATATATATATATATATATATACACACATATATATATTTTTTCAAATATATCTCGCTTTCTATGTCCTTTGACATCGCCATAGTCAGTATCTGTATTTACTTTGGTCTGGACTTACACAGCCTCTTGTATAAATGCAGTCACTAAAATTCGTCCAGTGTTAGTATCTTGACTCAACCAGTAACTAGTATTGGACCCTGAACACAATTTGAATTCTAAGCTTAAATTCTTCTACAAAGAGCAATTTATTGAAGTGCTTATGTCATACGGCTGTTCTGAGTATTAAATTGAAAAATTCAGGTTAAATGCTTAGCACAGTTACTGGCACATGCTGAGGGGCTCAATACATTTCAGCTCTTTTTATCATGATTATCATTATCCATTCTTTCCTCTCTTCCACACTGGCAATCACATTGATCTTTCTTAAGTACCTCTCTGACAGTACCTTTCTTCTAATGAAAATCTTCCTATGTATCCATATATTTTAAACACCTGTATGTGTAATCTTCCCTGTTATACAGACTGCAGTTCAAGTCTTCAGCTTGGCATTCTGGCTTCTCTCTGATGTGTTTGTTCACAGCCCTCTTCTCACCTACTCTGCAGCATTGTCCCTCCAGGAACGCTGAACTCCAGCCGTTATAAGTGACTTGTCAGGTTTTGAACTGAAGATGACTTTGGAGTTTCGCATCTTTATGTATATGCCACTTTGGAAAACTCCCTCATCCTTGTTTCATCTACCACACCCAGCATCAAAAATGTGGCTTTAGTCCCTGTGCTTTGCAGGTGAATGCTGAAGTCAGCCAGACAGGTGGACTTTTCTCTGTACTTGGCTTTCTGGATATGGGAGCTCCATAGCTTCCTCTGGTCTTTTTTGTTTTTGTTTTTTATTTTGGTTGCTTGATTCATGAGGTAATTGAGGAAGTCTCTTTTATGTTTAGCCCAACTCAGTCCAGCTGTAATTTAGCTTCATCCTGGTGTAATTCACTGCATCATCAGGCTCTTTTGAGAACTGACTCTGAAATTTCACCTGGATGACTGACTTCCAGCAGGTTTCTCACTGGCTTGGATCCATGTGTCTTTTTTTGTTCCCATCTGTAATTGCTAGAGATGTGCATGTTTCCCCTCCATTTTCCTCATCTGCATCCAAATACAGCTCAAGAGTAGATGCTCTGACCATGAAGAGAGGCAGGTGGGAGGTTAATGGGCTCCCTTCTTGTCAATGTCTTCTTTGCTCGGGCATCATTAACTTACTACAAACAGGTAGAGACTTGCCAATCTGCTGCACAGCTCACGACTTGCTACTGTAACTTAGCTATACTCTACCTAGAACCAGACAATGGATGAATTGATTCTGAGCCCAGATACATGGACAGGAGGGTTGGTGCCTGTGTGTGTGTTGGAGGGATAAAGAAAGGGCTTTGGAGGTGGGGGGGTGGGGCATCTTCCCGATCTTATGCATATGAGAATGAGGTGAACTTGAGTTTCTGCTAAGGCGAAGACAATTCATTGTAAGATTTTTTTCTTCCTCCATAATTATTGAAAATCATTTATAATAAAAATTAGAACCTCATGGTCTAAATTTACAGAATAATGGACTTTTAGGATTATCATTGATCTGGTCTGTCTTTTAGTTCATTGTTACTTAATATTTGAATCTCTTCTATATATATTTGGAATGTGGCACCTTTGTTTGATTACTTTCAGTGATATAGTGGGTTCCTAAGATAATAATATTACTATTATAGCTGTTACCGATACTATTATTCTTAAGATTATGGATCTTGGTACCAGACATATCTAAATTTGAATCCCATCCCTCCCACTTACCACCTGGCTTATCTTAGGCCAGTGATTATCAACCAGGGATGATTTTTGCTCCTCCAGGGGTATTGAACAATATCTGGAGACACTTTCAGTTGTCACGACTTGAGGAGGGGACTACTAGTGTCTAATTGGCAGAGGCCAGGGAGGCTGCTAAACATCCTATAATAATACATAGGACAGTCCTCACAGTAGGGAATTATCCAGCCTCAAATGTAAGTAATGCTGAGGCTGAAAAACCTTGCTTTAGTCAAGAACCTGAATGTAGTCAAGGTCCATTTTCCCATCTGTTAAAAAAAAAAAAAAAAGGTAGAGAGTTTGCTTCACAGCATCATCGAAAATTAAATCCTGGATATCTTACCAGGGGCTTGGCCCAATGTAAGTATTAAAAAAATGACTCTTGTAATTATAACATCTAATAAGCATGTATCGTGGTGCATGGGACATAGCAACAGTGGTAAGAATACCAAACAATAGTATTAGAAGCAGTATTAGTCCCGCAGTCCTTCAGATAACTGTAGCTCCTGTCTTAATGTTCCTCGTGATACCATTCCCAGCCTTCGTCTCAGACTCGCTTCTCACACCTGTCTTGTTCTACTTTGCTAATAATACTTTTTTTTATTTTTAAAAAATGTTTCTTTGACAGAGAGAGAGAGCAAGTGGGGGAAGGGCAGAGAGAGGGGGACAGAGGATCTGAAGCAGGCTCCGCAGTGACAGCAGAGAACACAACACAGGGCTCAAACTCACGAACTGCGAGATCATGACCTGAACCAAAGTCAGATGCTTAACTGACTGAGCCACCTGGGAGCTCTTATGTTGCTAATATTTTTAATGTGACATTCAGATCTCAACACAGGCCCCTAGGTGTGGTCTGAGCAATGCGTGTTGGAGCTGTTGCCTTCTGGGTCTAAGGCTTTATGTTTCTACTAATGTTGCTTTTGCAGTGGTCGCCTTACCGTTCCCTCACACTGAGATCTCTGATGCTCAAATTATTGAGTGGAAATGACATAAGTGAGGAGGGGAAGGAGGAACACCCAGCTGAATGTGTGTTTATGACATGTACATTTTGGTGAGGACTCCAAAAAAATCTGCTTGGACACTTACGGCTAACCCAGGCATGTTGGGTCCAGCTTCTGGAGGTTTAAATCAGGAGATGACTGATAAGAGCTAACAGGTGAGGAAGAAGAGGCAGACACTCAAGAGGAGAGAGATAGCACATATGTATAATTCCAGAATACCCCTTATCAGAACAGCGGCAGGAGCATAGGATCCCTTCCAGGGCTCTCAGAACCCACAGTGTTGCCACTACAGGATCTTGGTCTGAAGGTTCTGTCACAGCCTCTCTCTCTGTCTCTCTGTCTGTCTCTGTCTCTCTCCCTTCCTCGCTCCCTCTCCCTCTCTCTCTCTCTCTCTTTTTTTTTTTTTATCACATTTCTCTACCTCATTGTGCACATTGAACAAAATGAGAGCATTCCTCAAGACCCATCTGCCTGTGCACGCAGCCTCCCTGTGCAAATGGCTCCCTAGGATGGATCTCTATTATTTCACCAAAAAACATCAGAGGAGGAATTTGTTCTGCTCTGCTAAAGACATGATTTCCAGTTCTTTCTACTGCCTTAGCTTAGTTTTTTGACTGCTCCCTGGGAAAAGGATGGAGGGAAAAAAGGAGGTATCCATAATACTTAGCTGAGCTAGTTTAACCAGGACTGAATAAGGAAAGAAGAAGATAATTCAAGATCATCTAACCATGGAATAAAACTAATTCCTCAGATACATGTGTGAGCCCAGATCCACTCAGCAGCTCCCGTAGGTGCTTGGGATAGCTTCAAGCATGCCACAGCCTAGTCCCTCTTTTGTTCTCTACACATCCTTCTCCTGTTCCTTCTTCTGTCTGCATCATTTCAGTAGTGATTAAAACCACAGGAATCAGACCAGCCTGGGCCCCAGATCAAGCTGTGTCCCCATAGGGTGATACTAATGTCACCCGTTCCCCAAGCTTGTGGCAAGTGGGATATGAGCTCATGGTGCCTGGCATAAACACTCAACAAGTCAACAAATACGAGTGGTATCACTAGTGTGCTTATGGAAACCTTTCCTGTGGGCCTCCTCAACCCCATGAAATAGATCAAGAACACCTGAGGATCAGAGAGGCAGGGTCACTGAACTCAAGGGTGATGTATGCTAGTAGGCAGATCTGGGATTCGAACCTCAGTGTTTCTGCCATGTTGCTTTGTCTCACTTCTTTGTATGGACGTTGGCGGTATGATTAAGGATGTGAAAAAACAATTTAGAAGCCCAGTCTTTGTTAAGCTATAGCGAAATGGCAATATTACAAACTGTATAGAGGCCCAGCTTATCGCATGCTATAACGTGCATTTCACAGAAATGTTTATTTCTTGAGGCTCAGCGAGGCTGGCTGAGGTATCCAAAGTCACACAGCAGCTGAGATAGAACTGGAGATTGGGTCTTCTCCCAGATCTGCTGAGTTTTCGATTTGGGATTCTCTGCTCTCCCCTCCTACTGGTGTTGCTCTCTGGTTTTCCCCTTTCGTTTTCGTGTGGTGGTAGCCTGTAATCATGAATAATAAAGCAAGCCTGCTCTCACTGTCATGGAGGAATGGGAAATTGAAATTATAAGTCATTAAATGGAAAATCCCGAGCTTTATAGTAACGCCAACTCAGCCTCAATCCATTACTGCCTATATATTTAGCCAGTCTATTTTTAAGAGTTTAATATTGAGAAATAGGACATATTTATAATGCAGCTGCATTAATTTTACTCCAAAATTCCTGCCATTTGCTATAGTTGACTTACGTGTGTTTAAATTTATAACCACCCTTTTGCACTGGGAAGATAGGCCCTTAGTTTAAAGTAAGATGGGTGGTAAGTCTGCCAGTTGAAGTAGTAAGATTGTACAAATTCCATATTCTGCTCCCTGGTAAGCCCCCTCCCCCACCATAGCGTGGCATGGACTTATGTCACAATGTGTATCTTTCATTCAGTGCCCAGTCATACGCACCTTGAAACCTTTGTTCATTCATTCACCAAGCATAGCCCACCCCTGCAGGCTCTGAACAGATGCGTTAATAGTCTTTATGTCACCAAAGAGGGACAGCTCCGTTTTGGGTCATTGTTATTTCTTAGATGTTCTTCATAATTGCTATTAATAGGGACTAAAGGGAAGCTGGCTAATGGGTTACTTTCATCAACTCCAGTGTGCAAGCCAGTTCATTAAATCACGTTTATTGGTCGCCTTCCAAAACAATCCATGGAGTAGTATTTAAAGATATTTGTCCAGCGCTGCTGCTCAGAGGTTATATGACATTTGAAAAATTAATTAACCTTGGTGTGCCTCACTCACCCATTTGTAAGATGAAAATAATAATACGTATCTCGACAGGTTGTATATCAGTCAGTCAGGCCACAACAGTGCGGCGTAACAACCAGCTACAAAATCTCAGTGGCATCATAGGATAAACATCAGTTTGTCATGTGTCTGAGGATTGAGTGGAATGTTCTTCTCATCTTAGGTTTGCTCATCATCTGCAGAGTGGCTGGAGTCAGTGACTGGGCTCTAAGAGTAGGGTGACTCTGTTCCTTGCTGCAGAGGTGTGAATCTACTGTGTGTCATTCATCCTGTGTGCACCAGCAGGCTAGCTGCGACACGTCTTCCTCATGGTGCTGGCAGGTGTAAACGTGTGAGCAGAAGTCTGTGGTACCTCTTGAAGCCTATGCTCACAACCGACATACGCTGACTTTTACCCAAATACCTTTGGCCAAAACAAGTCACACAGACAAGAGCAAATCAAAGAGCAATGAAGTGCATTCCATATATAATGAGGCTATAGCAAGGGTGCCAGCAGGGTGGGGGAGGCAGGGTGAAGAGACAAGGCTAATAACTCCATGCACCACAGCCATTATGAGAAATACATTAAATCATGGCTATGTTTACCTTAAAACTTATCACATTGTAAATACTCCATAAATGGTTAATATTATTATTACTGCTATTAATGATTACATGACTAATGAGATGTCCTTGAAAATTGGAATGGCATATTTAAGTGAATGTTGGTATTAGATCAACCAGAGAAGTCTAAGCTAACTCTCTGGTGGAAAATGTGAAACCGAGAAAAGATAAAGTTTCTGGGAAGGAAGGGAGTAGGGGTCCAAGGGTGGGCATCTCCCCTCTCTGCTGCCAGAAAACAGCTTCCTCTGGCTCATGATGATGGAGCTAGATCTTTATCAGCAACACATATGTTTGAGGCCTGGTAATTCCTAGAAGTCAGAGCACGAACTTGAAAAGCATGGCAAAGCAAGGCAGGAGGGTAGACAGAGGGCCATGAGCAAAAGTTTTGGATCCAGGATTTGTGTTACAGCCATATCCAGGTCCCAGATTATGGCTACATCTCTGGGGTAACCATGATGGGATTGGCTGAAGTAGAGTGGAGATGAAACCCATGAACTCTACAGGAGCCAGAGATGATAGTAAAATTTATACTTGGGAGGACAACAGGGAGTCAGAGTCCATAGTCCTTAGTCAAAGGTGATGAGTTCCCCAAAAAGGAAGGGAAGGACTCAGCATGCATTAGGCTTTGCCTCGGTGCAAGGCCTTCTGCAAGCTTATCTCACTTAAGCCGGCTAACAATAATGGTAATAAAGGCTATACTTTGCTGAGTGCTTAATCCGTTTTGGGTACTGAGCTAAGCACTTTGCATATGTCATTGCATTGAATTTTAACCAGCAAAACCCCACAAAACCCCATACTTCTGCAGGGAGATTTATGCTCAGGGTTTTACAGGCCAAGAACTGGGTCTTAGGGCAGTGTAAGAAACACACCCAACACCTAAAGCCACATCGTGCATAAAGAGAGAATGGCAGTTACACCCAAGTCTGTCAGATTCCAGGACATGCATGCCCTGTACCCAGAGCATCTAAGACAACAGGAATAGGCACAGGAAAGGGTGGTGGGGCTGGAGGGCAGGGCTTTCTAAAAAGGGGGCTTTTTGATCTAGTGTTTGGGAAAGGAGGTAGGAGTGTAACAAGAGCCACCCTTCTTCCCAGCTGCAGATGGATGTTCTCGGTAATAAAATCATCCCCCACTTTAAGCTCAAGAAGAACCAAACCAAGTGGAGCTTTCTCTACAATCCTTGCCCCTGTCGCCTGCTGATGGCACTCTTCATATAGCCCTCTTTACCTGGCCCTGAATTCCTTAAGGCTCAGGCGAGTTGGCATCTACTCCAGGAATTTCCCACAGCCCTTGTACTTGCAAAAGGAATTGGAGAGCGTGTTCTCAGTGTTCTGGTCACACCTCTCTGGGCATTTAGCACCCTCTATCCTCATGACACTGTTTTAAAGGAGGGGTGATCTTCAGTCCATCACTGTGTCCCCAGTGCCCACTTCTGGATACACCACCCAGTGATGGTGGTGGCTGAAGAATTCCATTTGTACAATGTAAGTGGCCCTCCATTCCCAGGACATGCAGACCCCCCCATACTTGGCCTTCCTGTGCAGTTACAGAAAGGATGAATCTGGAAGAGGAATCTGGCTAGCTCCTGTGAATCCCAGCAAATTCTGGACTTGAATATGCCCCACAGGTTTGGGCAGAAGATCCACATTTGCTATGACTGATGTGCTTAAGATCTTTTTGGCAATAAAAACGACAGTATTAACTCTCATTTTTTAAATGCTTCCTCTGTATCAGGCACTGTGATAAGCATTTTAGCATCTCATTTAATCCAAAAAACAGCTTTATGAATTTGGAATCGCAAACCTCAGCTTAACACTTGGGGAAGCTGAGACTTTGGGTGGTTAAATGATTTGCCCACATCTCACAGCTGGTGGGAAATGGGGCTTATTATTCCAAACTGCAGCTGATTCCAAAGCCTTTCCGTAGCCACACCTTGCTGTCCAGGTGGTAAACAAGTGACCAAGAAGGTGTTGACCCTACCTATCCAGTTACTTGACCCTTTCCCTCTTGAATACGACTTGTTTGTCTGTTGATTCAACTCCAGCCCAAACTTTGGAAACCTCTTTTGCTTCTCCGGGTTCTATAAAATAGGAGATTGTAAGGATAACATTACTGAGAGATAAGAAGACTTTGTGAATTCAAGAGTAGTGTTCTTGCGGTTACCGTATTCATTTTAGTGAAAGCACAATTTCATTTACATTTAGAATACAGGGCCACGGAGCTGGAGAGAATCTTAGAGACCATCTGTGTCCTGGCTAGGAGGCCGTGGAACCAGCTCCAGAGAATCTGGAAAGTATTGTGTTGTTAACAGAACAGAGGGAAAGATCACTAATTCTAATTCCGTCATTCAAACTTGATACAGTTCTCCAGCAGAAATTATGACCACCCTACAACTCTGCAGTATTAGCTGACAGGCCCAAGATCCTGTATATAAGAAAAGGCTGTTCCCAAGTTTTCCAATTTATATTTGCTGCTGTGTGTTCATTTGTCTTGCCTGTAGGCGCTTGCTTGAAGATAAGCTGTAGCAGGCATCAAAGGTTTCAGAAAATGTATGTGAGAAACAAGCTAAAACGTGAGAAAATTCTATCCATCAACTTTTTATCCCTGAGAATTTGGAAGGGGTGGCCATTTAGAAAAAAAGCGTATGTGGGTTTTACATTTGTTCTGGAAGCGGAGTATTGTCATCTGGCTAAGGAATGCTGACTGTTCTTAATTTTTGTTTTTTCTTTTCATGAAGAGGGTGGCTCCTACATGAGATGTAATGTTGGATTCAGTGATTGGACTCTCGCAACTTTCAAATTTGATGGCTTTTTCTATTTATAACAGGTCTTCCCAGCTGGCGTGTGCTTTAAAACTGGGATGTCTTCTTTTATTACCGTCCCCCCAAATCCTGGCATCTAGATGTGCTCAGTTTAAAGCCTGGAGACACAAGCGAGGTCTGTATTTGTCAGGGTTGCCCAGAGAAACAGAATTAATAGGAGGGCTTTCTGTATCACCTATTGATTATATGTATTTTCTATCTCTCCAGCTGTCTACCCCTTTCTGTCTCTATCAGCATCTATCTAGGGGTTTGTTTGTTTGTTTATTTGTTTATTTGTTTTAAGGAAATGATTCCTGTGATTCTGGAGGCTGACAAGTCCCAAATCATTAGGGGAGACCATTAGGCTAAAGATGCAGGGAGCATTTAATGTTGTAGCTCGAGTCTGAAGATAGTTTGCTGGCAGAATTCTTTGTCCCTTGGGGGAGGTCAATCTTTTTACTTACTTTTTTAATGTTTATTTATTCATTTTGAGAGAGAGAGAGAGAGAGAGAGAGAGAGAGAGAATGAGAATGAGAGAGCAGGGAAGGGACAGAGAGAGAGAGGGAGAGGGAGAATCCCAAGTAGGCTCTGCACTGACAGTGCAGAGCCCAACAATGGGACTCGATCTTACAACTGTGAGATCATGACCTGAGTCAATATCAAGAGTCAGACCCTTAACTGACTGAGCACCCAGGTGCCCTAGTCTTTCTTCTTTTAAGGCCCTCAACTATTTGCCTCGCTCAAAGTCTATTATGTTAAATGTTAATCTTATCTTTAAAAATTGCTCACAGAAATATCTAGAATAATGCTTGACCAACTATCTAGATACCATGGTCTAGACAATTTTATATATAAAATTAAATGTCACTACATCTGAGGTTAAAGTTATCTTAGAATTTGGGGAATCGGAGAAGAGTAGTGGAAACAGGAGACCTGAGAGTTGGACTTTGGTCTTCTGTGGACTTTTATTGTGACTTTGTCTCTCAGTGCCTTTGTTTCCACATCTAAATAGAAGAGGAACTATACTGGGGTGCCTGGGTGGCTCATTCTGTTGAGGGTCTGATTTCGGCTCAGGTCATGATCTCACGGTTCATGAGTTCAAGCCCTGCATCAGGCTTGCTGCTATTGGCACATAGCCTGTTTTGGATCTTCTGTCTCCCTCTCTCTGTTCCCCTCCCCCGCTGCCTGCCTATCTCTCTCTCTCTCAAAAATGAATAAATATGTTTTAAAAAGAAGGAACTATGTATTTTCTAAACGAATTTTCTTTAAAAAAATTTTTTCAATGTTTATTTATTTTTAAGAGACAGAGAGACAGAGCGTGAGTAGGGAAGGGGCAGAGCGAGAGAGGGAGACACAGAATCCAAAGCAGGCTCCTGGCTCTGAGCTGTCAGCATAGAACCTGACATGGGTCTCTCACCCACAAACCGTGAGATCATGACCTGAGCCAAAGTCAGATGCCCAACTGACTGAGCCACCCAGGCGACCCTAAATGAATTTTCAAAGTGGGTATTTTATAATGCAGATGATTTTCAAAATGAATGAATGAACAAATGGATGGATGGATGGATGGATGGATGAATTGACGGACTAGTCGTGAAGCCAAAGGGTGAACAGTAGGAAGTTTGGTGATGACTGCTCTTTCTTGAGCACTTATAGGAGCTCTGTTAGACAATTTATGTACATACTTCCATTCTGTCCCCCCACAGCCCTGCAGACAGTTACAAAGGAAGAAACTGAGCACCATTGTCAAGGAGAAGAGAGTAACTCAAGCTCACACAATGGCAAAGTTGACATTGGAACCTGAGTGACTTTTTCACTCACAGTAGTCAGTATGGACAGTTAATATCCACCTGTGGCTTGGTTCTCTGAACTTAGGTTCTGTAGTGCGATGAAGCTGAAAAAATGGGGCATGAGTTGAGCCTGAGCCTAGGACCTCCAGGCTGGACAATCTTGACCATCAACACTGAGCAAGATTCCTCTGGCATCACTGCTCACTCTCCAATCAGGTTGAGACCCTGGCTCCAGACAAGGCCAGGTGCTTGGGGCTCCTTGCCTGGATGGTCAAAGAGGGGTTGGCCTGTCAGAGTCACTTTCCAGGCCCTGAGAAGTAACCTCCAAACCCCAAGACTGGGCTATCCATTTCCATCCACCAACAAACCAGAAAGAATCTGTGTAGGTGAGTGCAGTGGATGGAGCTAGGGTCATCAGTGTCGCTGTAACCTGGGTCCAAATCCCAGCTTTGCCACTCCTAAGCTGTGTGACCCTAGGAGGTTACTTAACTTCTCTGAGTCTCAGTTTCCTCATTTTGAAACACCAGCTAATGATCCTTACCTTTCAAGCTTGTTAGGAAGAATAAAGGAGGAAAGTACAAGGAGATGCCAGGCTCTTTGGCCTGGCAAAGAGTTGGTATTCAAGCATTGTGAATTTTCTTCCTACACAGGCTAGATGAGTCTAGAAAAATTAAAGAGGGTGATGAAAGTGAAACAGGTACCTATATAAGTGTTGGTCAGAGGGCATCCCAGGCTGTGTGGGGGAGGCTCTGAATGCAGATGGTGGGGTTCTAGGGTGGACACAGCATGTGGTACCTGGAGTGCAGGGCGGAGGACCAGGCTGCCGCTTGCCTGGTATCTGGAAACTGTATGCCTTTGCAAAGGCTCTCAAGGTTTGCCCTGTCTTCCACCTCTCCTTCCCCTTCTCCTGCCTCCTCTTCCCCTCTCCTGGCCTTGCCACTCCTCCCCCCGCCCACCTTCCTGTTCCCTGTGTATTATTTTCCTGCTCTCTCTCCTCCCCTTCCACTCTTCTCTGCCCCCTCCTTTTTGCCCCCTGCCTTCACTGCTGAGCACACTTTTCCTTTCCATTCTTGTTTTCTCTTTTCCTCCCTCCTCCCCTTTCTCTCTTCCCTTCTCTCTGTCTTGGGAGCCAGGGGGGGCTCTCCTCAGGCGCCAGAGGTTTATACCCATTAAACTTGACAGTCTCTCACATGGTAGAAAGAGATGGCTTCCCCCTGCCCCCTCCTTTCCTGGGCCCGCCGCGATGCTTAGATCAAGCACCATCTGTTGCATTCATCCAGGCAACGGGTGAGCATTTTGCTGCTCTAGGGAGGCAGAGCTCAGCGGGTACCAGGAGGTAGTGTGGCTTGTTTGGACAACGTGATATATTGATATTGATAGAACTACTGAAAGGGATCAGAGGGTTGGGGGTGGGGGAAAGCGGGAGGTGGGATGCGATAGCCCACGGAGGGGCTTGTATAGGCACTTCCCCTGTAAGTCTGGGCTCCCAGCACTGACGCCCCAGCAAGAACAGCCAAACAGATGGATGAGATTTGCTACAGTCCCGATCAGAAACCCTTGCAGCTCAGAGGAGCAAACCTTCCCTCCCCGTGTCTGCCTCTCCTTCTAGCCAGTCCAGTCTGTATCCATTTAGGAGAAAAGAAAGCAGAAATAGCAGGATGAGAAGAGGCTGATCTTTAGAATTGGTGAATGTCAGAAGCATGACGGAAAGGGATGCTGTATCAGTCAAGGTCTCAGCTGGACAAAGAAGGCACCTTCAAATGAGACTTTAAGGAGAAACTCAACGAAGCGATTATTTATGGAGGCGTAGGCAGAGTGAAGAGAATCAGCATGAAGGTATGGAGGAACCAGGGACAGGAAATATCAGGAAGCCACTACTAACTCCTTGAACCGAAAGGACAGGGAGAAGAAATGGTTTTCCTGGAGCCTGTGAGGACGGGATCTGTAGACAGGGGCCCCTAGCAGAAGCTGTAATTGTCTAGTGTCCCAGACTCTCAGGAATAGGGTGCAGAGACCGGAAAGGAGCAAGGGAAGACCTACTTCCACATTCTTGCCTCCAGCCTCCTACGTCCCACTGGGCAAAGCTAACTGATAGCCAAACAACAAGGAGCAGAGATGTGGTGCATAGAAGGTCTGCCTCCAGAACGTGGGGCGGGGCAGCATGAACCTGGGGTGGCAAGGGATCAGGGGGAGCAAATGGAGAACAGCCAGTACAGAGCAGGAATGAACACATGTTCCATTGTTTGCATTGTTTGCATGAGAAGCTCATGTTCTCAGCCACTACACATAGTGCTTCTGTACTTTAACAAGGAGTATGTGTGTGGGGTCTCCATGGAGTCTAGTTCTCTCTTGTGAGTGTGAGACACGCATAACCTGCCATCTACTCGGCACCTCTACCTAGACGTCTGGAAGACACCATGTGTTCGTATCTCAGACCCAACTCATGTTTTCAGTCCTCTGGAACGTGCGTTCTTCCAGGGCTCTTGTGGAGAGGTGCCTCCAGGTGACCATCATCTTGTGTGTGGACTGCTGCACAACTGCACCATTTGCTTGGTTGGTCTCCTCGCTTCCATTTCTGCCCCTCTCTCCATAAACTCTGCTCTGTGCTGCTGGAACGATCTTCCCTAAATGAAAATCTGATCAAGTCACTCTTCCGTCTGAAACCGTCCGCGTGTTCTGTCCTTGATAAGCTCCAGAAGGGTTAGGGTTGGTGTTGGGGTAAGGACTCCTGCCTCGCCAGCATGATCTCTTGCCAGTTGTTTTCAGTGTTTCAGGCCCAGTGAGTGGTGGAGCAGCCCCTTTCGTATTTCTTCTCCTCAAAGGGCTCTTTGGATTCTTCCCCCCGACTCGTGTTCTCATCACTCACCCCTTCCTTCCTTCCTCATCACTTGATTCACTCATACTCTTTTCAGACCTTAGTCCCACTATGCATTTCTTGAAGCTAGTGTCCATGATGTTCTTAAACTAGGTCATATTCCGCTAATAGAGCTTCTTATATTCTCTTTCAGCTCTCGTTTGTGCTATATATCACTTATAAAATTTCACATGTAGATGTCAGTCATTTCATTAATCTTGGTCTATCTTGTCTATATGGTGAGAATTAGGAGGGTTTTGGTGGTCTTTTCACCATTGTACCTTGTTCTGGATGGCACACTTGTGTCCCCTCCAGAGTCCTATATTGAAGCCTTAACCTCAATGTGATTGTGGGTTGTCTACTAGGACTGACATAACAACATACTGTAGACTGGGGGGCTTAAACAATAGACATTCATGTTCTCATAGCTCTGGAGGCTGCAAGTCCAAGATCAAGACACCAGCACAGTTGAGTTGTGGCTTGCAGATGGCTTCCTTCTCACTGTGTACCCACATGGCCTTTCCTCAGTGTACGTGTATGTTAGGAGAGCAAGAGGAGAGAGAGTGATTTCTTCCTCTTCTTACAAAGACACCAATCCTATTGGATTAGGATCTCACCCTTATGGCCTCCTTTAACTTTAATTACCTATTAGAAACCCTGTCTCCAAATATAGTCACAATGGGGCTTAGGGCTTCCGCATATGAAATTTGGAAGGACACAGTAAAATCCACAGCAGACTATATTTGGAGTAGATCTTTAAGAGGTCATTAAAATTAAATGAGATCATAAAGGTGGGCCCTAATTGGATAGGACTGTGGTGTTAGAAGAAGAGGAAGAGATCTCTCTCTTCCCCTCCCTCTTTCTCTCTGTCTCTGCATCTCTGCCTCTGGCTCTCTCTCCCTACAATGTACACAGGGAGAGTGTGACAGTCTGTGAGCCAAGAAGGGAGACCTCACTAGAACACAACCATGCTGGCATCCTGGTCTCAGCCTTCCAGCCTCCAGAACTGTAGAACATAAATTTCTGTTAAGTAGCCCAATATATGACTTTTGTTATGATGGCCTGAGCTAAAACAACATTTCCTGTACTTGTCTCAGGTACATTATGGTTTTTCTGAAAACAGTGTTGAATGGATGAATGAATGGACAGGAAGATGAATGAAGGCATGGGTGTTGGCGCACATGTATGGGTCCCTGGATTCCAGACTATGGCTTGCTCTAAACTATTGACCACAGTATAGCCCAACCCTTACAATATGGGGCCAATCACTCTCATCTCTGGGTTAAAAGACTGGGCTTGGCAGTGATTCTCAGAATTTGGAGGGTAGCCTCTTGCTGGAGGGCTGTGCATCGCAGGCTTGGGTAGGGAGTCCCATGTCTGGGATCTGCCTCGTGGTTTATATTTAAGTATACTCAGTTTAGAGAACCTTGCCAGAGAGCAAGACAGGCAGGTGAGAAAGTTATAATGCCTTCATGTTCCATCTGTATCGTCAATTGTCTTTTCCTTAGCAAACATAGATGCTCTCCTATGTCATCAAAGACAGAGCTTCTCGCAGAGCCCAGTGCCCAAAACAGCCATCTGGGTATGAGCTACACCCCAGATGCATCCGTCTAAGCTGATAACCTTACCTGGGAAAACAGGAGCTCCTTAGAAATGGGCATTGGTATGTTCAGAAGCCCTCTTTGTCCAGTCCGGTGAAACCCCTTCAAAGAAGCATGAATCTTTTGTGTGTACCATTTCCTGGCCTCAGACAGCAGGTAGCTTAAACCGAAGAAACATCCTTGCCTCTAGAGACATAGATGGAGGGAGGGCTGAGCTTGAAGATTTCAAAGTTAGGACTCTCTTTGGGAATGTCTCAGAACAAAGGCAGTGAGGCCATTTAGACAATTTCCTTTGCCTCTTTCCTGTTTCCTCTCCTTGCCTTTTATGTTGCCTCTGTCCTTCCTTCTTGAGCTTTTCTGCCTTTTTTTTTTTTCTCTTTTATCTTCTACCTTTTTCTCAGTGCCCTTCTGACCTTACTCTCACCATTCTCTGGAATTTTCTACCTGTCTCAATTTTGCAGTTTTATAGAAATGAGGCTACTAACTCCATCGAGGGTATTGATAAAAATGGAACATTGGGCTGGGAGTTAGAAGACTTGACTTTGCCACTTGCTAGCTTGGAGTGTTATATGCCTTGTTCGGGGAGGGGGGCCTCGGTTTCCCTAAGTTGGGATATTGTACCAAGTGATCTCCATATCACAATACTATAGTTTTATGTCCTCAAATGTTGTTTGACCCATGGGCTCCCATCTTCCTTCACTGCCACTGTTCTGTTCAGGCCATCATGGCGTCTGGCTGGCTACCACACCGCTGCACTGGCCTCTCTCTCTACCTCTACATGCGTTCGCCATCCTCTCATTAGGAACTATTGTCAAAGGGACTTATTTTGAACATACCAGTTTTCTGTTTAAAACCTTTCGGGGAATAACTTCTGCCATTAGGATGCAATCCGAGCTCCTTGATGTGACTGACAGTGACCTTACCTCTCTGGCCTCATCTTCTCTTTGCACGCTCCCTTGGAGCCACATCGAACTGTCAGTTGCTCAAGCACCATGCTCTTTCTGGCTTTGGGTCCTTGCACATGCCTCTCCTCCTACCCAGGCAATCTTTCTTATCCTAAATCTCTTGAGTAACCCTACCCTGATTCTACCCTCTTTGCTAATTCCTACTCATTCTTAAGGTGTCTGTGTATATAGTGTCTCTTTCAGGAAGCCTGCCTTGATTCCCGATGGATGACAGGACCCTTCTTGGTGCTCCTCTAGCATTCTGTACTGTCCTATCGCAAAAGTATTGCAGTTTTGGGAATGCCTGGCTATGTGTCCTCCCAAGCTATGAATTCCTTGAATCATGGATTGTGTCTGACTTTTCACCACCATATCTCAAGGGCTGGGGGCGATGCCTGCAACATGGTGTGTGTTGAATGCACAAGTGAGGAGGCCAACAGATACATCTATACTGACACCTGTGGCTTCTCCATCATTATGGGTCAGGGAGGGAGCTCCAGGGACTCAGGGTGGCCAGGCCCAGTCCTCCAGGGGCCAGGGATGGGCCGAGCCCTAACCTCAGCCCCATTGCCCACCCTATAGCAGCAGCTGAGGCGACGCAGGAGACAGTGGAGTCCCTGATGCAGAAGTTCAAGGAGAGTTTCCGCGCTAACACGCCCATCGAGATCGGTCAGCTGCAGCCAGCCCCGCGCAGGGCCTCAGCAGGGAGGCGGAAGCGGAGGAGCAAGTCTCGAGGTAGGCCCTTCCAGCACCTCTTGCCAGGGTGTCAGCGGGCTGTCCCCAGGTTCTGCGGGTCCAGGAAGAGCTGTGCCCCCTTCCCTTGCTTCCCTGGACTCATAGAATCGTGCCACCTTCTCCCTGATCAGTCATCTCAGTGGAGGCTTGAAGGCAGCAGACCTGTGCCTCTGGGTGTGGAGCCAGTGTCTCTTAGCTCCGGCTGGTACAAAAGACCAGCCATCTTTTGTACAGGCTGAGAAGATTAGCAACAGTCTATGGAAAGTGCCTAACACGGGACCTGACGAGCACAGTCGATGCTCTTTAAATTGTAGCTGGTGTCACTTTGGAGGGCGTAAGGGAGGCAGATGTTCTCGTGGAAGGCAGTCCTCAAGCTTGGGTCCCAGAATGGGTTTTGGAGTCACTCTTCAAAATAGTATAGTATCATGGTCAGGCGTAGGAGCGCTGTAAACCAGACAGAATCAAAATGAAATTTTGGCTCTGCTGTTAACTAACCATGTCACCTTGGGCAGGTGGCTCTGTTTCTCCAAGGCCCTCTTATCACAGGGTTGTTACGCTTTCTTAGCGTAGCACCCAGCCCAACATGCAAGAAAAAGTAGATCTTTCCCTCCTCCTCCTCCTCCTTTCCCCATTCTCTCCTCCTCCTCTTCTTCCTCCTCTTCCTCCTCCTTCTCATCATCATCATCACCGTCACCATCACCTTTTTCTTTCTCTGGTCATCTCTGTGACTTTGTAAATGGGATGAACCCCCTTATCATTGCCTGACATCCAAACTTCTTCCCTTAAGTCCACTCCATAACCTCCAGCTCCTCTCTGATTCTGGTCTCTCACATCTCTAGTTCCTGTGAACATGGTTCTGATCATGTCACTCTTCTCCCAGAGCTCCATTGGATGTCTGGTGCCCTCGGGAGTGTACAGGCTTGTGAAGGTGACATTCAGGGCCACTGCAGAGCTCTTGTCTCTCTGCTGTCTCACCTAAATCTGTGGGTTCCACTTCCATGTTCCTTTCCATGGCATTCTGTCTGTCTGAAATGACCTAACTGGACCCTATAAGCAATTGTTGTCATTTATTGATACTTACTCCAGGCAGCAGGCTAAATACTAAATGCCTCTTATTTGATTCTCACCAGTCTTGTGAAGGAGATACAGGGTGATTCCCATTTTACAGATGACATCCCCAAGGCACATGAAGCTACAGTAACTTGCCCAAAGGGATGCCCTAGTAAAGGAAGAGCCAGGAAGAAATAACCCAGCTGGGTTACAAACTTTTTAACTAAACCACTGTGTTTTATTTTATTTTATTCTATTTTATTTTGAGAGACAGAAAGAGAGAGAATGGGGGAGAGGGGCAGAGGGAGAGAGAGAAAAAAATCTTAAGCAGGCTCCACGTTCAATGCTGAGCTTGATTCCACAACCGTGGGATCATGACCTGAGCTGAAATCAAGAGTCGGACACTCAGGGGCGCCTGGGTGGCTCAGTAGGTTAAGCGCCCAACTTCGGCTCAGGTCATGATCTCACAGTTCGTGGGTTCGAGCCCCGTGTTGGGCTCTGTGCTGACAGCTCAGGTCCTGGAGCCTGTTTCGGTTTCTGTGTCTTCCTCTCTCTCTGCCCCTCCCTGTGTCTGTCTGTCTCTCTCTCTCTCTCTCTCTCTCTCTCTCTCTCTCAGAAATAAATAAACATTTAAAAAAATTAAAAAAAAAAAGAGTCGGACACTCAACTAACTGAGCCACCCAGGCGCTCCTAAACCACTGTGCTCTGAGCTAGTGAGGTCCTACCTGTTTTCCCAAACTTAGCTTGCATGGCACTCTGTGAAGGTATCACTGCCTGTTAGTCAGAATTCAGTCTGAATTCTTACATGTGTGAGTTCTCCCATATCTTTCCATATGTGTTAAGTGCCGATTTTATTTTTGTGTAATATAATTTGCTCATCCGGCTCTCTCCTTAGCTAGACGGAGAATTCCTTGACGGCTGGAACTGTCTCACTGTTTGAATCGTCTTTGCATTTGTGGGCCTCAATCAGTGGCTGCATGCATGGTAGACATTGCTTTTTGTTGAGACAATGCCTCGGTCTTTGTCCTGTGAAATCCTGAATCCTATAAAAAAAAAAAAAAAAAACCAAGATAGGCACATTAACCTGAGGTCATAAATCGAGGCAGAAGTTGATAATGGCGTTCCTTTTTGGAATTCACATGGTAAACCCCAGGTTGAGCCAATGCATAAGATAAGTAAGTTGCTTTGAGGTCAGCAGTGTCCAGTACTAATTCCAGCCCAGTGAACTTCCACTGTGCGTGGCTTTCAAAGAATCACTGGATGTCCCTGAGTCTCAGTCTCCTCTTCTGCACGATGGGGTATCAATCCCTGCACCAGAGATCACTGTGAAGGTCTGACGAGATGGTGAATGTAGACACGGGGGAACGCTCAGCCAATGTGTGTCAGGAGCTGAATAGAATTCCATCTTGTGTTTGTTCTTTCTTACGTTTGTTCAGTGTCCCTGGTAGTTTCATTCAGCTTACTTATCCATCTGTTTTTCTTCCACCACTCACCAAGAATTCCCCTCTGAGACCCTCCCTGCAAATCCAGCCCCTGTGAGTACAAGTGGCTCCTAGTTCATAACCTCCGCCCTTCTCACCGCCAGTCCGATTCATTTCCTTAGTGTCATGTCCTGAACATGTGTTTTACCACTGAATTCTTTCCCTCGCCCCCTAAATCCCTCTTACGCACCGTAACTGTCTTAATGAGGCCTCTATTTTGGGCATTTGCACCGTTTCTAATAATTCTGCATTAAACAATGCCATAAACCATGTCACGTGGAAGGGTTTTTTTTTGGGGGGGGGAGGGTAGTCATCAAATTTAGTCTTCATTTTGGAATTTGTTTCCCCCTCTTAGAGTAGAATTTCAGAATTTTACTGTTAATGAAAACCTGTTGTTTGACTTAGATAATGATTGGATATCAAGTTATTTTGATTTGCAAGTCAAATTGGGCCTAGGAGCAACCAAAGGAATGGGAAAAGATATTTGCAAATGACATATCAGACAAAGGGCTAGTATCCAAAATCTGTAAAGAACTCACCAAACTCCACACCCGAAAAACAAATAATCCAGTGAAGAAATGGGCAGAGGACATGCATAGACACTTCTCTAAAGAAGACATCCAGATGGCCAACAGGCACATGAAAAGGTGCTCAATGTCACTCCTCATCAGAGAAATACAAATCAAACCACGCTGAGATATCACCTCCTGCTGGTCAGAGTGGCTAAAATGAACAAATCAGGAGACTGTAGATGCTGGAGAGGATGTGGAGAAACGGGCAGCCTCTTGCACTGTTGGTGGGAATGCAAACTGGTGCAGCCACTCTGGAAAACAGTGTGGAGGTTCCTCAAAAAATTAAAAATAGATCTACCCTATGACCCAGCAATAGCACTGCTAGGAATTTACCCAAGGGATACAGGAGTGCTGATGCATAGGGGCACTTGTACCCCAATGTCTATAGCAGCACTTTCAACAATAGCCAAATTATGGAAAAAGCCTAAATGTCCATCAACTGGTGAATGGATAAAGAAATTGTGGTTTATATACACAATGGAATACTACTTGTCAATGAGAAAGAATGAAATATGGCCTTTTGTAGCAACGTGGATGGAACTGGAGAGTGTTATGCTAAGTGAAATAAGTCATACAGAGAAAAACAGATACCATATGTTTTCATTCTTATGTGGATCCTGAGAAACTTAACAGAAGACCATGGGGGAGGGGAAGGGAAAAAAAAGTTAGGGAGAGAGCCAAACCATAAGAGACTCTTAAAAACTGAGAATAAACTGAGGGTTGATGGGGGTGGGAGGGAGGGGAGGGTGGGTGATGGGCATGGAGGAGGGCATCTGTTGGGATGAGCACTGGGTGTTGTATGGAAACCAATTTGACGATAAATTTCATATTAAAAAAACAAAAACAAACTGGGCCTAAGAGAATTACTGCATTGTTTTTTCCCTAAATGTATCTCAAATCTGTGACCACTGCCATCTCTCACCTCCTGCTTGCAACTGTACCCTCCCCGAGATTCAGTCTCCCCAAAGTAGCCAGACTAATCTTTTTAGAAATATAAACCAGATAAGGTCACTTTCTGATTAAAATCGTTCAGTGGTTTCCTGGGGGCACCTGGGTGGCTCAGTCAGTTGAATGTCTTGACTCTTTATCTCAGCTCAGGTCATGATCCTAGGTCACGGGATCAAGCCCCGCATCAGGCTTCACGCTGAATATGGAGCCTGCTTAAGATTCTGTCTCTCTCCCTCTGCCCCTCTGCCCTGCTTGTGCACATGCTCTCTCTCTTAAAAAAAATCATTCAGTGGTTTCCTGTTGTCCTTAAAATACAATCCAAACTATTTGCCAAACTCCTGTTCCATCTGGATCTGGCTGGTGCTTTCTTTACTTGGCATTTCCTCATGGGCCAGCCACACTTCCTTCATTTTGCAGAAGCACAGCAAACGGTTCCCCACTTTGGAATCTGAGAACTTGCTGTCTCTTCCCCTTGCTGTGTCTCTTTACACCCCCCAGCTGTTCTCCCACCTTTCAGCTCTCAGCTCAGATGTGAGCGCCTCACAACTGTCTTCCATGACCACCGAGTCTCATGCTTTCTATCCCAAGACCAGCTACAAAACCCTTTTTTATTTGTTCCATAATGTTGTGGTCTAAAATTATTTCTGTTTGTTTGCTCATCTACTATCTTCCTCTCAAAAAAATGTGTTTCATATTCATGAACCTAATACAGAGAAAGTGTTTAATAAATATTTGTTGAATGAATGAGTGCATTCACCTTAAAGATCATTCAAAAGTGGCTCAGTTTCCTAACTTTCAAGTTGGTGATGTGAGAGGGATCCAGGATAAACCGAAGCCTCTTGATACAGACCTCCAGAGAATCTTGTTTCCTCTAGAGATAGACTCACTGATGGATGGCACATTAACTGTGCTCAAGTGGATGCTGTTAAGGCAATTTTCAAAATGGCTTAATAACATTGTGCTTGAGATTTTACTGCCACTGTTGGGTAAGGTTTTTTTGCAAGAGAGAATAAGGATAGTATGAGTCAGCCCTGTACTTCCCAGCTCATGTGCTTACCACCATGGGTCCTCACGATTTTCTTGGACAGAAGAACTCCGTGGCCAATAAAAGTTTTAGAAATTCTGCATACTCCTTCTGCCTCTTGGAAACTCGCAAATGCATCTTAGACTATTGAAGACCCCCAGATGGGGGCACCAGGGTGGCTCAGTCGGTTAAGCGTCTGACTTTGGCTCGGGTCATGATCTCGCGGGTTCGTGAGTTCAAGCCTCACATCAGGCTCTGTGCTGACAGCTCAGAGCCTGGAGCCTGCTTCAGATTCTGTGTCTCCCTCTCTCTCTCTGCCCCTCCCCTGCTCGTGCTCTCTCTCTCTCTTTCTCTCTCTGTCTCAAAAATAAACACTAAAAAAATATCATCATAATAATAATTAAAAAAAATAAATACCCCAGGATGTCCTGTAGTACAGAAAGCTGAGCTTCTTTGTTTAGTTCAACAGCTGCGCAACCTTCTTGACCACAGACTGTTTTTCCCCTTGGAACATTTATTAAAATCTTGAGGAACAGAAATGGCCAGAGAAACGCAACTGGAATTGCTCTGTTAGCCTTCACTAACCATCAAAAGCCCCCAGATACAGTATGAGGGTCTGAATCCTCAGTCTTTCACTGTCTGTCTCTTCCCCCTGTCCCTGAGGTGGCGTCGGGCTTGCTGGCCCAGAGTGGGAGCGCCTGGCCTCTCTCTGCTTCAGTGGGCTTCCTGCCCAGCCCGTGGTGCCCAGCGGTTCACGGCAGATGGAACAGACAGTGGAGAACCGGTGTCATGAAATTGAGCACATGGTTAAAAGCAGTTCCAATGTGTTTCTGTGGCTCTGGCTTCTTCCTGAGAGGCCTCGTGGACGCCCAAGTGCATCATCCTTAGGCAGACAGAGGAGGGCAGCGGGGGACTTGACTGCTGCCCTCATGTCTCCGACAGGGTTTTACGAGGCAGCTGTTGGCCACACCGTTCCCTGGTGTCCACAGGAAGTTGGATGCAAATGTGTTGGGACAAAAATGAAGCAGGGAAATACTGCTTTTGATGTCAAGAAGAGCTTCCCGTGGTTCATGACGTTTCGATAGTGGTTTAAAGGTGGGATTCTTGTAGTTGATATTGCATTAACCACTGTTGGCTGGCTGACTGATCTTAAGCAAACGAAGAAGCTCTTTTAGTCTCAGTTTTCCCATCTGTAAAGTAGTAGTAATAATACGAATGTTATATGTGGGTTTTGAGATAAAACTGCAAACTGTGTAGCCCAGTGCCTGGCATTTGGGTGACTATCGTAAAGAGTAGCTGATGTTATCACTGTCATCTGTGTTGTCCTCATTTCACCTCCTGAGGCTCCCAGACCCACCCCATGCTCACTGCGCCACTGCCTGTGACCTGGTTGAGGTGTCATTGCTGCTTGTGCGGACTCCTGCAACAGCTCCTTCATCCACAAATCCATCTTCCACCCTGGAGGCTGGAGGGATCATTTTTTTTTTTTAATGTTTATTCATTTTTGAGAGAGAGAGAGAGAGAGAGAGAGAGAGAGACAGAATGCAAGCAGGGGAGGGGCAGAGAGAGAGGGAGACACAGAATCCAAAGCAGACTCCAGGCTCTGAAACATCAGCACAGAGCCGGATATGGGGCCCGAACTCACGAACTGCAAGATCATGACCTGAGCTGAAGTCGAACACTTAACTGACTGAGCCACCCAGGTACTCCCGGAGCGATCTTTTGAAAACACACTAAATCTCCCCATGTCACTCTCCTGACTACAACATTTTCCTGATAGTCTGTCACTTGCACCGGGGGCATCTCAAGATTTTGCAGTGAAGTCTTCCCAAAGGCAGGTGAGAATCAACACACGCCCAGAAAGCCTATGGCTATGCTCAAAAGACATTGGTCATAAGCCCCAAATTCCAGGTTCCACCTAAAAAAAAAAATCCATGACATTCTATTTCATAATATTCCCATGCTTATTTTAGTTTAAATGATGCTACATTATTTTTTTAAGTTAAATTATTTAGCATTTTCTCAAGCTTTTAGGAAATAATGATGTCCCAGGAAGAACACTTACACTGATTATGCTCGTATGATAAGGGTACCATCTTCAAAGGTTTTCTGTAGGATCAAATGAGACAATGCCTGTAAAGCACTGAGCACAGAGCCTAGCAAACGGTGCACGTTGAACACGTGTGCCCCATTGTTTTATTATTTATTATTTTTTAAGTTTATTTATTTATTTTGAGACAGACAGAGGGTGGGGCAGGGACAGAGAGAGAGGAGAGAGATTGGATCCCAAGCAGGCTCCATGCTGCCAACACAGGGCCAGATGTGGGCTCGAACCCACAAAGCCGTGAGATCATGACCTGAGCCGAAACTGAGAATCAGATGCTTAACCAACTGAGCCCCTATTAGTTATTATTTTATCACTGTTTTATCACATTATTTTATCATTGTTTTATTATTATTATTTATGCCACTGCCCTTACCCATTAGGGAGGGGTACATTTACTCACTTTTATTTTTTATTTTTTTAGTATCTTTTAAAAGTTTATTTGAGAGAGAGAGAGCGAGCACACACGAGCGAGTCAGGGAGGGGCAAAGAAAAAGGGAGAGAGAGAATCCCAAGCAGGCTCTGCACTGTCAGCATGGAGCCTGATGCGGGCCTCGAACTCAGAAAACCATGAGATCATGACGTGAGCTGAAACCAAGAGTTGAAGGCTAAACCAACTGAGTCACCCAGGCACCTCATTTACTCAGTTTTAGAAGCAAAAATCTATAGGATGAAGGGAACATTTCTAAGAGGGTAAAAAAATTGCTATAGCTTGCCACACAAGACGTCTTGATAGCCTGACTCCAGCCTGCCCCTTAGTTCCCCCCAAATCCCAAGCCTCTGCATTCTGTGGTCTCGTGCACACCAGCCATCTTTCCCTTTACCCAACCTGCCTTCCTTTCCAAGTCTGTGTACGGACCGGGTTCTGCCTAAAAGACCCTGCTCCCCCCCCCTCCCCCCCCCCCGCCTGCTCCAAGCAGCAAATTGCTAGTCATTTTTCGGAATCCAGTTTCACATCTTCTCTATGAAGACCACACGCCCGGCCTGCCCTCATTCCTTACCTCTTTTCTCCTCCTTACCTATTTTCTCCTTACCTCTGCTGAATGAGCCAGTCCTTTTGTCTGGGCACAGGCAGCCTGGTTCTGCTTTCTGTCTCAGCCCTTATCACAATCCATTGTAAGTACGTGTGGACACATCTGTCTCCCTCCCCAGCTCTGACAGTCCCATGATGGGAAGAACAGTGATTTATGTCTCTCTGTAGCTCCAATGCAGAACAGAACCGGCATAGAATAGCAATCGGCTAAATGGTGGATGTGTGGATGGATGGATGGATGGATGGATGGATGGATGGGTAAAGTAGACTGCTGGGAGCATCATGGAATACAAATGTTTCATGAGATGTGGTACAACTAGCATATTCTCCTGAGTATGTTCTAAGTTTTGTGCTCATCACATATTATCTCATTTAAGAGCTTCCCCAGATCCCATATGGTAAGGACTGTAATTATCCACATTCTACCAAAGAGGAAGTTCCAACTTAGGTTCAGTGACTTGCCCAAGTTTGTCCAGCTAGCAGGTTGCGGAACTGCGACCTCAGAGTCTAGATGGAGCCCACAGCGCAGTTCCCAGATGACTTGGGTTTTGGTCCCAGCTAGTCTGGGTAAGATCTTCAAACTGTGAAATGGTACCAGCCTAGTCTAGGTACTGGAAGAAAGTGGCAGTCGCTCCTCTTGCATCGGGAAGGGTTTCTGCATCACCAGTGCTGCTGTGAGGGTGTTCAGAGGCTAGAAGACTCTGGAAGGTGAGGCACCTCTCTCTCTGAGTCAGGACAAGAGTCAGGACATCCCCCTTCAGACTCCCTCTGGCCTCAGGGAGCCAGGGCCATGTGCTCAGGGACTTGGAGCAAGTACGTATAATTTTTCATTTGGGGAAAATTTGGAAGACTTCACAAAGAAAGTGGCCTTAAGGCATTGTGTTGAAGGAAGAACAGGCTTTTTGTCACGTGGCAATGGGGGCAGGGAGGAAAATCTAGCATGAGAAACGGCACAGAGGTGGAGAAGAAAACAATGGTTTTATCTTCCCCAGATTGCTGGTGTCTGTCCAGTCTTCCTTCTGGCCCTGTTAATTATCCCATGGTTTCTAGTGGGACTTCATTTTGATTATACAGTTTCAGAACTTCCTTTGGCCAAAAGGGCAGCGACCTCTATCCAAAACTCCTTGGTAGAAAGGGTAGGCTGATAAGAGGAAAGAGGTTTGGGGAACAAAATGAGAACCAGAGAAATAAAGACTGAACCTGGGGCTTGGCTGTTCCATATTTAAGCATAGCAATGACCCATTAAGGCAGATAATTTAAAGCCATTAATGTTTCTGAATATTTTCCTCCAACTAAGTGAATAATTTATAGCCAGTTACCAATAAACAGAAAAAAATACATTTATTTACATAAGCTGCATTCTGAAGACAGTGTCCTACAGTAAAAGAACCTATCAGGGCTTATCTGTCAGGGAGGATAAAGGAGCCAGAAGCTCTGATAGCCTCTGATCTGTCTTCCTTGTGATATTTGTCATTTATTACCTTTTATTAGAGTAATTTATGGCCACCTCTCTTCTCCCTTAATTAAACTCATGAAGTGCAGTGGCTATGTCCAGGTCATGCCCGGGCTTCCTTTGACTAGCCTAGTTCCTAACAAATAGCAAGTGCTCAGTTAATGCTTGGCGGATTAATGGACAATTAATCAAATGGGCTGCATGATCTTGGACAAGACCTTCAACCCTCTGGGCCTCAGTGTCCCCATCTAAGAGACTGTGTCTTTGTGGAAACAAGCTCAGGTTTTGAAGTCAGATGGATGTGAATTCATATCCCAGTTCTGCCTCTGACTCGCTCAACTTCGGGAAATGACATTTTATGCTAAATTGGCATTACCTAATCTACAAATTGTATTAGCGGCCACCTCCAAGGGGGCTGGGGGATTAGAGTTAATGCATGTGAAGTGCTCAGCAGGCTGCACTGAACATGGTAAGTACCCAATAAATCTTTGTTGTTAATTTGGAAAGCAAAGGTGATGGGCGAGATAATTTCCACAGGTCTCCTCCAACTTAAATGGCCTTTGGTGATAAATCTGATTGGGAAGTATTGTTGTCTATTGAAAAGTCCAGTATTTAGAGTCAGAAAACCCTGGCTGGAACCGTAGCTCTTAAGTTCAGTTAGAAGCTGCTTAATCTTGTTGGGATTCCATCCCCAGCACCTGGAGATGCGGTGATCCCCACCATGCTTATTTCCCAGGGCCGTTTTGAGAATGTGCTAGGTGTTTGTGGACATGCTCCATGAAGCACTGCATGGATTAGCTGCATCCTGAAATCAGAGCCTTGGTACCTTCAAAGACAGGGGATGCCATGCCTATTTGATGGAGCAGCCTTTTCCCTGGGGCTCTGGCTTTCCTTTTCTTGACCTCAGGCCCTTCCCACAAGGACCAGTGCCACCACCAGCCCAGTGATCCCCAGGCCGTGTGGGGCTGAGGTGTGGGAGAGCTGATTTGTAGTCAGAGTGCACAGCTGCCTCCTTAAATCTCTGATGTGTCTTTCAGAGAAGTTTGCGTTGCCGAAAGTGTATGTCTCCTCCAGGCGGTTTTCCTTGTCTGTCTGAAATATGTCATGGGGCTCTCAGTCAATTCTGCCTGGCCTGGCAGGGTGGAGAGGTGATCACAAGTGGCCTTTGCAGTGGCTGTGAGCCAGGTGCTGGTGTGGCCTGAGGTCACGGTTCTAGGATATTTCTTCCATCAGAATGGCTCAAATACTGTGTCAGAGTTGTGGCATAATAAAACACCCCAGAATCCTATGACTTAGGACAGTCACCATTTCTTTGGCTTTTAATCCAAGTTGAGCATTTGCACTGGGCTCAACTGGGCAGTTCTGATCTTGGAGGGGTAGGCGAAGCTGACCTCAGTCATGTACCTGTGGTCAGCCAGCTATCCAAGGCTGGTTCAAATAGCGAAGGGTTCTTAAAACGACAAGAATAGGAGCTGCAAGGTTTTTTGTTTTTGTTTTTCTTTTGTTTTTTGAGTCCCAAGCCTGGAAGGCACACATCACTTCTGTTTCATTCTGTTGCTCAAAACAAGTCAGGGGATCACCTTAGATTCAAGGGGCAGGGAAATAAGAGTTCACCTCTTGAAGGACAAATGGACAAAATGTTGGGCTGCTTTTTACAACCTACAGGTATGGCGATTTTATTAAGCCTCAGTCTTATGTTAAAGCCTGGACTGATCTGCACAACTCCATGAGGGAAGCCTCATTATTCCTAACTTGCTGATGGAAAAACGGAGGCTCAGATCTATGAAGGAACTTTTATTATGTGATACATCTAGTTCAGATGACCAGATCCCAGATTCAAATCCATTTGTAGCTGATCAAAAGACCATATGTATTTTTTATGCCTCTGCGTAAACAGTACTAAAGAGGTTTGGATCTCAAGTCGTTGTCTGATCCGGCCTGGCTTATGATGTATGGAAGATAGTTGATCTTGGACCCTGGCTTCATCCTTGCAGGGGCCTATGGTCAAATGCAGGATCAGCACATTTTTCCAGTAAGGGGCTAGATGGGAAATATTTTAGGCTTTACTGACCAAGAGGCAAACTTGAAGATATTATGCAGGTGCTTACTTGCACAATGAGAGATAATTTTCCACACATTTGACAAAATTCATAGTATAATAATAATAAGTACGATTTTTTTTTTGTAATAACGTTCTACTAATCAAAAGAATGGAATGCATTTATGGATACTAAAATGTGAATTTTGTATGATTCCCACATCTTAACACATTCTTCTTTTGGTTTGTTTTAACCACTTAAAGATGTCAACACCATTGTTAGCTCCTGGACCACACAAAAACAGGCAATGGATTAGATCTGACCTGCAATCCTGGTGTGAGACAGCATCTCAGATGTGGACGCAGAGAATCCTACATTTAAGCCCTGCTGCTGACCATCTAATTGCTGGGTGACTGTAGGTGAATCCAGATGCCTCAGAGGCATCATTGCCCCAGGCTTGCAGGCACACAGTGGGGGGATTTCCATTAGAGAACTCCTCTTGTTCTCTTAGTCCATCAGAGATGGAAATGAATTTCAAGGTCATCTGATCCATCCTGCTCATAGATGCGGAAAATGATGGATGGGGAGACCTCATCCGTGCCGCAGAGAAGAATTAGCACACCCAGGAACTGAATTTCGAGTCCCCTGACTTCCAAAATTGTCCAGTTTTCATGCCATTTGAACATGTAAAACCATGTAGGTCATGTGACCTGCACCAGGACTGACTGTTGGGGGATTTGGATAAGACACATCGAAGCTGGCAGCTTGTGCCTTTTTCTAACTCAGCTGTGACCAAATGGGTAAATCACTTCAAAGATTATAAAGAGAAGGCTTTGCATTTTCCCACGTTTGAGACAGAGGTGGTTTGTACATCCTGAGGATACGGGGTAGAGCTCACAGGCCAGTAGCAGGAGCTGACCAGCTGTGCTTCAAAGAGGCACCCAGGGAGCAGGCAGGAGAATGTGGCTGAGTAGGTAAGACTCTTTCATCGAGCTCCTGTTCATATGTATACACCGGACTTCAGTATTTGGGCGAAAAATTCGCACTTCCAGAATATTTACTTTTAAAAACAAACAAGTTTTTGTTTATAACGAAGCTCCCATTCCTAAATGAAAAGAAAGCTGGCAAAGAGTGTGGTAAACGGTCAACAGCATGGCACATGGAGCTGACCCTGGCCTTCTTCCTGCCCCATACACGTGTGTGTGCGCATTGAATAAAATACAACTTTTTAAAACATGCATGTTTATCACAGGTCAAGAAAGGGAGCTCCTCAGGGGTAAAGAATGAAAAGGAAACACAAAGCTCCAGCTTTAAATTTAGAAGCCGATGTCGTGAGGGACTCTGGGGTGGGGGGTAGGGTGTGGTGAGATAAAGATAATGAGAAAGAGCAGGAGGACACTGGTTTGCCCCTCTTTTTTTCCTTCATGATCATTTTTTGGTTTGTTTTCTAAATTCCACGTACGAGTGAAATCATATGGTATTTGTCTTTCTGTGACTAACTCATTTCACTTAGTGTAATACTCTCTAGCTCCATCCATGTTGTCGCAAATGGCAAGGATTCATTCTTTCTCATGGCTGAATAATCCTCTATTGTGTACATACACCGCACCTTCTTTACCCTTCATCAGTCTTTGGACACTTGGGCTGTTTCCATAATTTGGCTTTTACAGATTATGCTGCTATAAATATCGGGTTACATGTATCCTTTTGAATTAGTATTTTTGTATTCTCTGGGCCAATAGTAGTGCCAGTGCTGGATCAATGGGGGATGGGGATTAAGGAGTGCACTTGTGATGAGCATTGGGTGTTATATGGAAGTATTTAATCAGTAAATTCTACACCTGAAACTAATATTACACTAATATGAAACTAATATTATGGTAGCTGGAATTTAAATAAAAATTTTAAGAGCACCTGGGTGGCTCAGTCAGTTAAGCATCCAACTCTTGGTTTTATCTCAGGTCATGATCTTGCAGTTTGTGAGTTTGAGCCCCACATCAGGCTCTGTGCTGACAGTGCAGACCCTGCTTGGGATTCTCTTTCCCTCTTTCTCTGCCCCTCCCCTGGTCACTCTCTCTGTCTTTCTGAAAATAAATAAATAAACTTAAATTAAAAAAATAAATAAAAATTTTAAAAGGAGAGAGACTGAAACATAACAGGGTAGAAACAAGCCCCAAAGCATCAGTAATTACAATAAATATATTTTGCAAAATAAAATTCAGAAATAGATTATATTAAGTAAAATCCAATTGCATGCCATTTACCAGAGATCTTCCTAAAACATAGAGCCACAGAAAGTTTGACAGTGAAGGGAAAGAAAAATATATACTAGGCAAATACTAATCAAATGGAAGCTTGGGGAGAAGTAGAAATATACAGCAAAATAAACTTTACAACAAGAAACAAAATATTCTTGGGAATAAAGACGGTCATTAATCATAAAAGGAACAGTTCACCGGGAGACAAATGAAATCTGTACTTACATACAGAAATAACCCGGCTTCAAAATATATAAAAAAAAAAATTGAGGGAAGTACAATGACAGGTTGACTAATCACATAATCAAAGGGGAATATCTTTACAGAAATTTTCCTATTAGATCAAGTAAGCAAAACCATAATACAGAAAAATTAAACTATACTATTAAAAATATAATCAAATGAACATATATAAAATTCTGCCCCCAAGAATTAGAGTTTAAAGATTTTTCAACAGAAGTATGAAATTCTCTTTATGGGTCTTGACATTTTATGACCTCAGTTTTCTGGCTTTGGCCCAATTTCCTGAAATTTTATTTTACTTTCAATGATGACTCTTGGCAATTTGTGTGGTTTAATTTTTATCCCTCTGAAAGATATTTCTTTCAATCAGAGGTGGAAATAGAGAGAAGCAATCTGTATAATGTACACTGATTTTATTTTGTGTTTTGGGGGGTGGGGGAGTGGAAGGGAGTGTGTGTAGATGAGGTTGTAATGGAAAATTTCTAGAAAAGTGGCTTCTGTCAGGAAAAATTATTTTGTTTCAATCCATGCTCTTCATATGTCTTCTTCAGGCCACAGAAATAGTCCATTGTGTCAGGATATCTTCTGGAAATAGAAAGGCCCTATGTATGGTCTAGTTGAGAAGATAAGGTTCCAGGGAATAGCTATGTTGCCAGCCTCCTTCTGTGCCTATGTCAGCCTGGTTCCCTTGGGAAAGATGTTGGCTGAGAAGGGTCAGTGCGATCCCCTTCAGCAGAATGTTTGCATTTGTAGCAACTTACATAGATTCCAAAAAGGGGAAAGGTCTTGCAGAAATCATGCATTCAGGCAGGACCTAAAAATAACTTGACAAGATCTTGAGAAGTCAAGACTAGGTTATTACACTGATAATACAGCATCCCAGAATGGCTAGGATCTCTGATAGACTCTGGCCTCATTGTGACTGGATCAACTTCTGTGGCCTCAGTACAGCCAGACGAGTCAGAGCATCATCCTTCCGGCATCTTTCCTGGCATAGAATGAGTCTCTTCCTGGCTGTTCTCTAGTACTGTTGTGCCTGATTCCCATTTTCCAACTCTAACTCCTTCTGCTACATCCCCGTCCAGGGCCTCCAACCTGACTTTCATTCCTACTTTCAACTGAGTGCCTACCGAGGGTCAGACACCATTCTAGGTTCTGGGATGACAGTAGAAAACCAGACACATGATGTCCTCACCTCTATGGGGCTCAAGTTATGGAGCAGGAAACAGGTAGGCAGTCAGTCAACCAACCACTACAAATTGTTTTATGAGTGCATTGGAGTAAATGACCTTGGTGTTGACTGCTATTGTTGGCCATGAAGCATGCAGTGAAACCAGACGGGCTTCCTATTCCTTGCCTCGGCTGGAAACCATCACTACCTATGACTGCCCCAGCCAGGATGCCAGTGAGAAAGAACAGGTCCTGAGGTTGTGGTTTGTTTCCTCCCTTGGGACCTAGATCTGCTAGGACACAGCAGCAATAATTGGCCACCTGTTTTGTGCCAGTCACTATTCTAAATGCCTTCAAATATATTGTTGTGACTACCCTTCAATAACACTATTTTGTAAAGGAAATTGATGTTCAGAGACACGAAGTAGCCCAAGCTCACATGGTCAGACAATGCTGGAGCCTGTATGTCCCCTTAGACCTGCTTCCAACACTGCTGTGTCTGTTCCTACATTGTAGCTGTGCCCATTTGCAGCACCTGTCTCCAAGACTTGTACTCACCTCACCTGCCTGGGGCCTCCGTGTGGGACACACGCAGGCACGCACACACGTGCGTGCGCGTGCTACTGAGGTTGGACTGAAATTCAGCAGACATGAAGGCAGCTGCAAAAAAAAGGGCCCTTTCCTGAATCCCCAAATGACCCTGGTGGGATTTACATTCATTTCCTTGCCTAATTATTATTAAGAATATGCCATCTGTGTAAATTAGATTTTTGTAAACTTTTGTGCAATCTAACTTACAGAAATCTAACCTTTAATCTCATTGCTTGATGGGAATGTTGGTTTGATGCACAAGGTCTAATTGTCCCCACCATGTGTTAGAAACCCAAATGTAGATATACATTAAGGTTAAATGATGATATCACAACTTCCTCGGTTTGCATTTTACATTCAATTGAAAACACAAACCCCTCGCCTCATTAATCCTTTGCAATCCAATTTTTCCCCCCTAAATGAAATGATCCTTTTGGGACACATTTATATCCTTTTAACAGCCGCCTGACAGTTCTGCTGATGGAGTTTGTATCCAACTTTGTTACTGGATAGTGACAACTTGCCCTGACGGATATGTGTACATAATTATTCTCTCGCAGTTAGATTTAATTAATGCTTACCCTCATCATGATCTTGCAGCAAGCAAGCTCTCTCTGCAGGAGCAGTTAATGGCAAAAGGATTTCTCCTTTAGCCAAGAGAGGCTCCAAAAGGCTTTGTAAAATTTATACGTTTTTTTTAAGAGGAAAAAAAAATGCATCTGAGCCTATTTCTTCCCTTTCTGTATTAATGCCACCTGTGAATGAATTGGAGGCTACATATGGGGATGGGGTTTTTAAACCTAATTTCAGACTTAAGTATTACTAATAGGAGCGACTGCAGACAGACCCACAAGGAAGATGTATATTTTTTAATAGCTTAGAATCGAGGTGTCCTTGCTTTATTTTGTTTATGTCTGCACAAAATATGAATGTGTCTATTTTTCTGACCAACTGTCTCCCCAAATGCTACCCAGCGTTCAGTAATAAATAGCTGTGTGAGAGAGGAGATATTAAGAAGAAATGACAGGGGAGAGAAAAGGAGTTTGCAGATGAGCTTTAGAAAGAGATTATTAGGAGGTTCATAATAAGGGCAGGGAGTGTGTATTTGTAAAACCCCATTAGATGGGGGTACTTTACAAATAATCTGTCCCAGTCTGTGCTTGTGAAATATTCATGTGCCATTTGCTTTTTTATTACCATCATGGCAGTGTCTTGTGTTTGCAGAGAGCTTTACAGTTTACAACAGACTTTCACATCCATTATCTTAGGTGATCTTTGCAACAGCCCTGTGAGGGCAGGGAAGCATTCCCGGAGGAGAAGACTGAGGCCCAGAGTGGTTGAGTCACTTGCCCGCAGTCACACAGCTAGTAAGTAAAAGAAGCTGGCATGGAAGCCATAGCTTTTAAAGCCAAATCCAGTGGTGCCTTCACTATCTTATGCCGCTTCCCTGTAAGGTTAAAATGCATGTAGAGAAGATTCGAGTGAGTGATTCAAAGAACAGTCCATCTTTGCCTTCCTTTGTCTTGCTCTAAAGTATTGGTGCACTCTCATTTAAAAGTTACCATCTGAGTTGAGAATAATATGATTGTGCTTTAATGATTACATGCAATATTAATGATCATTATTACTGTGTGTTATTAGGGGAGATTTCATCCAGTAAGATCTGAGATGTGGTAAATGTGGCCATTACAAGATAAAAGGAAACACACTCATTCTCCATCATGTCAAACACTGCTTAAATGCCTTGACCTTGAGCCCCAAAGAGGCCTAAAACAAAATATTCTAGAAATTTAGGACTTTGGAATGGGAAATGAGTTCTTGGAAATCATTCCATCCTGCAGATGGGAAAGCTGAGGCCCAGAGAGAGGAAGTGACTTCACCATGAGTTAGTGGCAGATCTGGGTCCAGGACCCTGGCTTATCAATTCCCCATTCAGATGTCTGTCCAGGATGCTCCCACCTGGAGCTGAAAGAGGCCAGGGAAATCTCTGTTTTTGACAAATGAGAAACTGAGGCCTGTATGAGGGGTGAGGGTTACCCAAGGTCATACGCTGACCCAGACACAATACGAGGGCCCACCCAGATCTTGGACCCTTAACTGCTGTAAATTCAGTTGAGTTCAACCAGTAATATCTGTGCAAGTGTTATGGGCCAGGTATTGTGCTAACTGAGGTGATTGCATCATAGATGGCCACACAAACATAGACAGGTTTGCTAATAGAGATGGGAGAACATTGGCCTACTCATCCTCTCTTGGCACCGTGGGTAAGGAAAATGGGAAGCTATTTCTCACCGAAGTCCCAAGTCCAGATGTAAACAGGGTGACCTGGGAGAGGAGGGCTGAGGAGAGGTGGAGGGGTGAAGGAAGAGTGGGGAGGGGTGGGGAGGGAGGAATCATAACCCCCCACCACAGTCTCTTTCCTTTCCTTCCCTCCTAATGTTGTTACCCCTCTGTGCCCTGAAAGATGAAAGTTTGAATTGGAAAATAAAAGCCACATGCCGGTAGAAAGCAGTCTCTTATATTTGCTGGCACTTTGCAGTTTACAGAGCACTACCCGTATTTACCAAGGGCTTACTTAGTGCCAAGCACCATGCCTGGTTTTTTTTTCCTTCGGTATTTCTGATTACATCTTCACAACGTCCCCCAAAAGTTTTTATTATTATGACTCATTTTCTATGAGAAAATTGAGTCCCCCAAGGTGAAGTCCATTTGCCACAGGTCACATAGCTGGTCAGTGGCAGAGTCTGGATTTGAACACAGATCCGTAGAACCCCAAAGCCAGGCTCTGAAGTACAACACATACGGCCTCCATCACTGAAGCTGGCTGTGAGAACACAGCATGTTCGAGTCTGGAGTGGTGCCTATAAGGTCGGCCTCTGAGTTCCTGTTGCTCTGGGACAGGGACAGGCAAAGGGTGGTGTCTGAACAGCCAGCATTGCATCCTTGGAGAACTGGCTAAAGATGTAGACTCTTAGACCTTGCCACTCTGTGAGGGAGCCCAGCAATCTGCATTTTAACAGCTTCCTGGTGATTCTGATGGCATGATTGAGAGAGCTAGGGTACTAGGAAAATATTCCCATCCTTGGCTCCTTTGTCGTGTAATTTCAGAGCCAGAGACACCTGCCGGTCACTGATTCCGGCCCCTTTTGGAGCTTTTTACTGCCTGTCTGGTCTCTCTTGTCTTTGATACTCTTCTATTTCACATGGGTAGTCAGGGTCAGCTTAGAAGAGGTGGATGGCTGAAAGCTTTGTAAGCAGGCTCTAGGGAGCTGGGACATGTTTTGTTTGGAGCATTGAGCTATGGCATATGTCTGAACTACTGAAAGTGAAAAGACAAGTTCCATGGCCTTCTGTCTTGGCCCTCTCCTCAATAAGCCCACCACCGATTGATAGCCACTGCCTGGGATGCCTTGTTGACTTCTCAAAGGCATTTGCTTAAGTTGGTGTTCAACAGGCAAGGTGTCTTTCTCTGCCTGGGCCCTGACAAGCCAATTAAATCATGTATCCACTTATATCTTACCTTGGACCTCTCCTCTTTTTTCACAATGTAGATGGCCAAGTGCACCCTTTGAAGTCCTGCACATTGTGCAGAAGGACTTTGGCTTATATGCATATCTCTTTGTGAAATTAGCTTGGCCTTCCACCCTTCCATCCCACCCACAGGTGGTCATAACTGTAACGTGAGTGATATGTGCCACTGGTGGATGGCATGGGGTCTGGGCCATTTACTTATGCTGACCTTGCTTGGACCTGATCCTGGATGTGCCATTTCTGTGTGTTGTCTCTCCTCCATGATGTGCTGAATCGGACAGAATCTAGCTTATGATAGGCAGACCTGGCTGCCTGCTCTCTTGATAGGACCCATTAGCATTACCAGAAACTCCCCTCACCCCTGCAAATACACCTCTCTACTGCAGGTGGCATGGCCTTAATCCAGAAGCTTGGGGGTCTACTTTATGAGTCTCCTAGTTGGCACTTGCCATGACCTCCACACAGTATTTATTGTGACCAATGACACTTACGCTACAGGGTCCAGTGGATCAAATGGTACACATGGCAGGTTGTTTGCTCCACAGCCTGTTCTGCTGCAGAACCTTTTCCCAATCTGTGACCTACTTGGAGCTGGGGGCCTTCCATGCTACTGGGAAAATGGGCCAGGGCAATATCCCTACATGTTTAACATGGTGCCTTTAGAACCCTAAGAAGACTACCACGCATTCTGCTTCTTTCCTAGAGGTGTGAACTATAAGATGCAGGAATTTCTCATTTATTTTGGAACAGATATATGACATACCACAGGCCATAGAAACCTAAACCCTTCACTGATGTGGCAACCCCCCAGTTCTTCATAGGATTTATATCCCACCTTTTGGATCATGTCTATCTTACCACCTCTTGAATGCACTTTCCCTTTCTTGTTCATCTTGTCCAATCAGCATGATGCATCAACAGAGCAGACCGATGTGATATTCTGCAGACTGTGCTCATGATCCATTTCCCTTCAGACTGGGCTGATGGAGGGTAATACAGCCCTGGGGCAAGACTGTAAATGTGTAGTGGTGCCTACCCCATGGGAATGGAAACTGCTTCTGATCCTCCTTCCAGATAGGGATGGGATAAAACTTATTTTCTAGATCAACAGCCATAGACTCTATGCCCAAGGCTGTGTTAATTGGCTATAGCATAGACACCACATCTGGCAGCTACAGTTGAGCCAACAATTTGTTTGAGTTTGTGGTAGCTCACTGCCATCCTCCTGGATCCATCTGCGTTGTTAAAGGACCAGGTTGGTGAATTAAATGGAGATAAGATAGATACCACCATCCCTGCATCTTTAGGGTCGTTAAGAGTCACTTGCCACATCCATTACCTTCAGGATGAGATACTAGTTGTGATTTCCTCTCTTGGCTGGGGATGGGAATGCCTCTGCTTGGATAAGGATATGGAAATGCCCCATTAGGATAGTTTATTATAATAGAGGAACAATGGGAAAAAAGACAAGAGAACAGTAGAAAGCGGGTTCTGCCACTCCTTACATCTGTCTGTGTATATTATGCACTTGGGGACTGGGAAATGGTCATCTCATGCGGGAGTCCTCATAGGGGAGGACTCCAGTCGGTTACCTGGCAGTCCATACATCCCCCATTTTAAATAAGCCTTGGGTTCCTGGGTATCTGTGTCAACTTCTATCCAACTATCTTATCTTTTAAAAAATCTGGATATTCTTGACGATATGACTACCCAAATAACAGACCATAAGTCTCTCTGAGGAAGACCTGGAGAGGCTATTGCTGTGCACACTTGGTGTAGTTCTGCAGTCTTCCTTATGGGTACCCAGCCTCTCCTTTAGCCAGTGGGTTTTGTCTGAGAACTGGTTCAGGTCTAGAAACCGGGCATGTAGTAGAGGCTTAGCAAACATTTGCCATCATAACAGGATGACTCATTTGGCCGGAAGTGTTCAGAATGTGTGTAGGAAGGTGGAGTTTTCAGTCATTCACAAACAGATAGGACAAAATTTTCCTATGAGCCACCACTTTCTTCTATTTCAGGGTTTTGTATCCCTCCCTCATACCCAAAAGGAGCCAAAATATTTTGTAATTGTTCAGCACTTCACAATTACATAATCTCTGAATACAAATCATTTCCTTTAATGTGAAGTAATAGATGTGCAGTGCTATGAATTATCTTTTCACATTCCAGTGCTGTTCATCTGTTCACCTCCACCTGGTAAAAATCTACCTGTAGAAAAGATTCTAAAGTCAGGCTTCATCACCTTCCTGGGAAATTGAGGGTAACGGACGTGTCATCCTGGGATCCCTTAATTTTTATTATTCACAAATGCTTAGAGAAGAGCTGGTGAGGCAGGAATCAGGGTCCGTGTTTTTCACGTTACAAAAAATAAAAGAAAATAATTTAGAAAGAGTCAAAGAGGTTAAGTAATTTTCTCAAAATTGCACAGCAAGGAAGAATCTGAGGTGGATCTCATCCCGTCATGTGCACTTCCTAGAACTGGTAACGGTAAACTTTGTTATTAACTGTGGAGTGGAAAATTCTGGAACCAGTGGATGAGGGGCTCTGGTGAAGGAGGCATTGGAGGGCGGGGGCCCTGGAGACCACTCCTGGACTGCCTACCCCATAACACAAGCCCATATGCTCCTCCGTGGGGGCCTTCCTGCCTGGCTACACCAGGCCTTGGCACCCTCACTCTGTAAGCCTGAAGCCATGTCCTGGGAAATTCAGAGCAATTTGGGAAATAACACACTGTGCCCAGCAAAATGAAATCTATCCTTTTTTCATTTCCTTTGCTTCCCCAGTGAGCTCCTCATATAACCAAATAGGTGAGTCCCTGAAACGTATATGTATTTGTAAGAGATTCCCAGACCTACCTGTAAATCCTGTCTTTGGAGTGGGCAAGAAGGCTGATAATGTGTAATTTCCCCTTTGGCTCTGGAGCTTTGAGCTTTTCTACATGTTTTCACATGCATTATCTGTTCATTCATTCTATGGATATTTATGGAGTGCCTACTATATGCCAGACACTCGACTAAGTACAGAGTACCATGATGGAAAGACTGAGATCCTAATCTCCTGACGGTTCTATAGTGATGGAAGAGAGAAGCAACAAAGATACGGCCTCATCTCAGATAGTAATAAATGTTATGAAGAAAATAAAGCAGAGTATAGAGTGTGTGGGAATGGACTAAGAGGGTATTTCAGGTAGGGTAGTCAGGGAAGGCTTCTCTAAGGTGACATGTGAGTAGAGGCCTATACGAAGTGGAGAAAGAACATTCCAGGCATGGAAGGAGCAATGTCATGACCTTGAGACAAGAACAAGGTTAATGTGTTTGATGACCAGCAAAAAGGACAGGGTGAACGATGCATTGTGAGTGAAAAGGACAGAAAGAAATAAGGATGGATTGGCTGTTCTCTGGAAGAGAATAAAGGGGACCAGTACGGCTGCCATGTTTTGGCCTGATTAAGTGCATGGCTGGGGATTGTTTTTTCCCAGATGGGGATGGCTGGCAGGGTAGCGGGTTTGGGAGAAACCAGCAAGAATTCTGACTTGGCCATGTGAGAATTTCTCAACTGAATAATGGGTTTACAAAATATATGGGGGAGGATATAATTATTTTTCTCTTACGAGAAAGCAGAGAAGGTAAATGACTGACTTAAAGCCACATGGCAGCTTTGATAGAATGAGGACCCAGGACTCCTAAGTTTTAGTTAACGAGTTTATAAAACTTGTCAGGGAATCCATTTCTGAATGACAGTGAAATCACTTAGCACTTTTGCTCTTGTAGGAGGCAGGGAGAGGTTGGAAATGACTCTTTTTTTTTTTTTTTGGCCTAACAGTATTTTTTAAAAGGGGGTTCACCGGCCTTCTGCCCTGCTGTCATAAGATGTGGGAACCCTTGGGTGGGATCTAGCACCAGAGGGATGCAGTTCACCCTGGGATCGTTGTGTCTGAAACGAGATGCAGTGTGGTGGTTTCTGCTTCGAAAAGATGCTGTTTTCTACTGGGATGGAAATGTGGGAGGGCTGAGTAGGGAGTTGTAGTGAGGAGGAAGGACAAAGCAGACCTGCAGCGCATGGTAGGGTATTTCTGTTTGAGATTAACAGGCCAGTAACTCAGCAAACAGGATTAAATTGGAAAACATCTCTTCAGAGCATCTGTAGCATGACACCGTGGGGGATGCTGGTGAGAACAACCCCTCCTACTTCATTCCTTCTGGCCAACACTTGTTAGAGCCTACTGGGTGCCAGGTACTTCACTGAGAGGTAGCACCTACTGGGTGCCAGGTACTTCACTGAGAGGTAACACCTACTGGGTGCCAGGTACCGCACTGAGAGGTAGCACCTACTGGGTGCCAGGTACCTCACTGAGAGGTAGCACCTACTGCGTGCCAGGTAC
>NC_064807.1:74495034-74553546 GCF_023721935.1 Panthera uncia | reverse complement strand
AGGTACCTCACCGAGAGGTAGCACCTACTGCGTGCCAGGTACCTCACTGAGAGGTAGCACCTACTGGGTGCCAGGTACCACTAAGGCAGGCAAACATCCCGTCAACATTTTGAGATGGTTTGGGGAAAGTTTTAACCACCTCCTGACAAAGTCTCCCACTCTTACCTAAGACAACTTGATTGGCACAACTCTGAGTATTAGACAGCTTTGTTTTTCTTTTCCTTCCTCCCTCTCTCCCTCCCTTCCTTCCTTCCTTCCTAACTTTACTTCTTTTCCCTGCTCCCTGAGCTGTTTAAAACCCTAAACTTCTCCAAGGGAGAAAAGAAGGAGTGCAAATAGCAAATTGAATTTAGTTTCTTTTCACTTGGACCAGAGCTAATTAAATATGGCATTTGCATAGAGCCCTGCATGTGTCCAGCACGTAAAAGTAGTGGGCTTTTCACAGAAAAGGAGACACTGTGTTTCCTTGTCCCAAATAGGGTTCCCTTCTCTCTCTTCTTCACCTATCTGAGGCCTTGATTGATCTAAAAGAAAGCTTCACTGTTAATCTCCACCAGTCACCATTCTTACATGTCCACGAGAGGTGTCCGGGAAGAGCACTGGGTGTAGGGAACCAGAGGTGACTGCGAATTGGCTCTTTTACTGTTGTCACCTGGACACAGGACCTTGCACGTTACTTCTATGACCCTCTGCTCATCCTACTTGTGGCATGGAGTTGTTAAATGGACTTACTTAAATGATGAATGGAAAAGTGTTTTTTTGTTTGTTTTGTTTTGTTTTTGTTGATGCCTGCCTCCCAAACACACATGCACACACACACACCACGAACACGTGCACTTTGTGAGAATGATCGTGGTCATCTGGCAATCAAGAAATAACTGTACTGGCCACAGGGCACCCATTGGGCCACAGGAGGTAGGCGGATCCCTGTGTAAACCTGACTTGGAAAGAGGGGCTTTGCCAAGATGTTGGAGTCAGGCTTCCACAGCTGCCTCCCAGTATCCCAATCCTCTAGACTTGCATTGAACAGAATAAGATGTTTCTGGTGAACTCTTGTCCATTAACCTTGTCTCCTGCTTTGCTCATCCACAGTGACAAAGATTATTTAAGGTAGCAGGTACTTGAATCTGATGTTCTAGATTATTTGCTGGCCTACTAATTTTTTTTTTTTATTTTTCTGTGCCCAGAGAGATACATGAAAGGCAGGCACTATGGTGCCTCCACCATGCCTCAAAAGGATCTGTTTTCACCAAGATTTACGTAGGCCACTCAGAACGCCTTTCTTGTGTGCATCAGTCCACATGCCTTGTTTAGTTTACACTCACACCAGCCAAGCCAGATGCTGTTACTGTTATACAATGATCTCTCTCCACTCTCCTGCCTCCCTCCAGCTCCACACACCTGATCTGGAATCCTGACCGTTCTCAGCACCACCCCCAGGATGATGGGAGCAAGCCCCTACCATGTATCCCCAGCATGTTCCTGCACTGACTTATGTGATGACCTTGTCATACTTGATTCTATCCCCTGGTTTCTTTATTTTTTTTTTTAATGTTTATTTATTTTTGAGGGAGAGAGAGACAGAGCACGAGTGGGGGAGGGGCAGAGAGCAAGAGGGAGATACAGAATCCGAAGCAGGCTCCAGGCTCTGAACTGTCAGCACAGATCCCAACTCAGGGCTCGAACCCACAAGCCGTGAGATCATGACCTGAGCCAAAGTTGGACTTTTAACCAACTGAGCCACCCAGGTGTCCACCATCACCTGGCTTCTTGACCACTTTTCTTCATCTGAATATGAGTTCCTTGGCTGAAAGGACTATCTCTTATTAATAATAGACCCATAGCCTACTGCACAGGCCTGACATATAGTAGGTATCCAATAAGTGTGTTGTGTAAATAAGCAAATAAAATGAAACCACAAGTATTTGCTCAGTATTCAAAGGTTTGAAAATTCTTGTAAACCTTGCAACAGTACTAAGAGTTGATGATATTCCTATTAGAGATGTAAGACTAAAGAGTTGAAAGAGGTCAAGTGACTCACCCAAGGTCACTGTTACAAATGCTCATTGCTGCGTAATAAATTACTTTCAACATGTTGGTGGCTAAAAACAACAATTATTTTATTTTACCCACAGTTTTATGGGTCTGGAATTTGGGAAGGGCTTGGCTGAGCAATTCCAGCTTGGAGTCTCTCATGTGGATACAGTCAAAAATTGGGGTGGGTGGGAAGGGCGGGTGCTGCAGTCTTCTGACGACTCAGCTGGGCAGGTCATACGCAATGGCCCACTGGCATGGCCGACAGCTGATGCTGGTTGTTGGCTAAGGGATCCAGCTGGGGCTGAATCAGTGCTTCTACAAATAGCCTCTCCAACATGGTAGTCTCTAGGTAGTCAGACTTTTGGGAGAGGGACTGTCTTCTCTCAGTGTAACCCTCCAGAGATAACCAGGTCAAAGAGCATGACCTTTTTTGACTGAGCCCTGGAAGATATTTAGACTTACTTCTACCATTCTCTTTCAGTCAAAACAGTAACCAAGCTCACTCAGATCCAAAGGGATACACACACAGGTGCGTGTGTGTGCGCGCGCACACACACACACGCACACACTGAATTTTGCATACACAAAACAACACAGAGCTAATGCAGTGTATCAATCAGCAAGGACCTCAGTTCCCCAGATAGCTACACAAGAATTATTTCACTAAAAACACAATTGATGGTAAATTAGTGAATTGTATCTGTTCCAGTTTTGTGCATGAAATGTAGAGGAGGAGGGAGAACACTTATCCCTCTGGGATTACCTCTCTGCCCTTAGGTCTGATCAACAAGAATAGTAGTCTTCAGAAACAATTCGTTTTAGAAATTCATCTTATTTATACATTTAACCAGAAAAAGGATGCTTGCCTAATCTAACCTGACATAAGCCAGTTTATTTTTTTTTAATTTAAAATGATTTCTGTTCCTTAAAGAAAGTTTGTAACATTACTGAAAGTGAAATCATAAAAACAAAAATTTCCTGTAACCTCATCATCCAAATACTACCGACATTTTAATTTGGCTGTAATTTCTTTCCAAGCTTGAATCATATTTTTCTATATGCAGTTCAGAGGTCAACTTTGTTGAAGTATACTTTGTGTACGATAAACTGCATCCATTTAGAGTATACAGTTCAGTGAGTTTTGGAAGATGTATATACCAGTGAACATTTCCATCATCCTCAAAAGATCCCTTGTGACCTTTTTGTAGTATACTCTTCTTTCCACTCACAAACATCAGGCAACCACAGATCTGCTTTTTTCTCACTCTAGATTGGATTTGTCTTTCTAGAATTCCATATGAATTGAATCATATGGTAAACATATATATGACCATACAGATAATCATGTATTCTTTGTGTCTGGTAGCTTTTACTCAATGACTTTGAGATTCATCTGTATTGTTGCATAGGTCGGGAGTTACTTCTTAATGCTGAATAGGATTCCATTATGTGGATATGCTTTATTTATTCACCCGTTGGTGGACATTGGGGCTGATTTCAGTTTTTTGTTATGTGAGTTAAGCTTCTATGAACATCCATGCATAAGTCTTTGTGTAGACATATGTTTTTATTTATCTTTAGTAAATAACTAGGAATGGAATATGTGGGTCCTATGGTTGTTACAGGTTTAAGTTTTTGAGAAATGGTGGTTGTTTTTCTGAGTAGGTGCATGATACATATTCTCATTAGCAGTGTATGAGAGTTTCACCTGTTCCCAAACGTTGCTGGAATTGGTAAGGCTGATCTTTTTTTCTTTTAAATTTACCCATGCTAAAAAACAACAACAACAACAACAAAAACAAACCATTCTAATGATTATGTAGTGGTGTCTCAATGTGGTTTAATTTTCATTTCCCTGATGACTAAAGAGGTGGAATGTCTATTTACATGTTTATTGCCATTCTTTGTTTGTAAAAGAATACAATGCCATTCTTTGTTTCTTCAAATAACTTGTAAATTTTTAACCAAGTTTTTTGTCTTCTTCTTATAAAATTATAAGGAGTCTCCATATATTCTCAACCCAAGTCCTTTGTCAAATATATGTACAGTATCCGCCCCCTTATCCTCGGTTTTGCTTTCTGTGGTTTCTATTACTTCTGATTAACTTCAGTTCTAATTAACTTCTGATGCTCCTGACAGCATCAGAAGGTCACAGTTAGCCTCACAGTTCATCACGCCTGCGTCATTCACCAGCCTCGTTTCATCTCATCATGTAGGCATTTTGTCATCTCATGTCATCCCAAAAAGAAGGGTGAGTATGGCACAGTAAGATTTTATGAGAGAGACCACATTCACATAACTGTTATGACTGTTCTATTTTATTATTATTAGTTATTATTGTTATCATGTGCCAAATTTAAAAATTAAACTTTATCGTAGGTATGTGTGTGTGTAGGAAAACACGTCATCTATCTATCATGTGTGCGTGTAGGAAAACATGTCATCTATCTATCATGTGTGTGTGTGGGAAAACATGTCATCTATCTATCTATCTATCTATCTATCTATAGGATTTGGTATATCTGTGGTTTCAGGCATCCATCAGTGGTCTTAGAACGTATTCCCTCTGGATAAGGGGGGACTACTGTGCTATAGACACATTCTTCTCTTCTACAGTTTGCCTTTACTTTTTAACATTGTGTCTTCAGAAGAGCAAGGGGTGTCTGGGTGGCTCAGTTGGTTAAGCGCTCGGCTTCAGCTCAGGTCATGATCTCATGGTTCAGGAGTTCGAGCTCCGTATGGGGCTCTGTGCTGACAGCTCAGAGCCTGGAGCCTACTTTGGATTATTTTTCCCTCTCTCCGCCCCTCCCCTGCTCATGCTTTGTCTCTCTCTCTCAAAAATAAATAAATGTTAAAAAAATTAAAAAAGCAAAATGTTTTCACTGTTATATGATTTGTGTATGTATATATTTGTCTATGTATATATATATATATTTGTCTATGTATATATATATTGTGTATATATATATATATTTTGATATATTTTTGTGTATATATATATTTTTTCTTTTATGATTCATGCACTTGGTTCTTTACCCAAGATCTTTGTCTATCCCAAAGTCGCAGAGATTTTTCTCTTGTTTTCTGCTGGATGGTTTATAGTTCTAGGATGTACCCTTAGTTCTGTGATCTGTTTGAGTTAGTATGTGTGTATGGCATGCTCTAGGGCCTATGTTTATCTCTTAGCATCTGGCTGTCTGTCTGTTCCAGCAGCATTTGTGGAAAAGGCTTTCCTTTGACAACTTTATCAAAACTCTGTTGTGTATAATTCTGAACTCTGTGTCATTCACCTATATGCCTCTGCTTGTCTTGGTTACTATAGTTTTTTTTTTTTAATGTTTATTTTTGAGACAGAGAGAGACAGAGTATGAGCAGGGGAGGGGCAGAGAGAGGGAGACATAGAATCCAAAGCAGGCTTCAGGCTCTGAGCTGTTAGCACAGAGCCTGACGTGGGGCTCGAACTCACCAACCGTGAGATCATGACCTGAGCTGAAGTCGGACGCTCAACCGACTGAGCCACCCAGGTGCCCCTTGGTTACTATAGTTTTATTGCAAGTCTTGAAAACAAGTAGTGTAAGCCCTCCAATATTATTCTGTTTTAAAATTGCTTGAGGGGTGTCTGTGTGGCTCAGTTGGTTGGGCATCCGGCTTTGGCTCAGGTCATGATCTCATGGTTCGTGAGTTCGAGCCCCACGTCGGCCTCTGTGCTGATAGTTCTGAGCCTGGACTTTGGAGTCTGTGTCTCCCTGTATTTCTGTTCCTCTCTCTCTCTCTTTCTCTCTCTCAAAAATATTAAACATTAAAAAAATTAAAATTGTTGGGCAAGTTTAGGTTATTTGCACTTACCTATAAATTCTTAAATCACCCTGTCAATTTCTACCAACTCCCCCTCCCCCCCCAAAAAAAACACACAAAAAAACTCCCATTGGATTGTGAATAGGATTGCATTTAACCTACAGATATACTTGGGTGGGGGGCGGGGGGATGGATAATGACATCGTAACAGTGTTGAGTCTTGCAGTCCACAGGCATGGCATATCTCTCCATTTATTTAGGTTTTCTTAAATTTTTCTTAGTAGTTTTCTGCTGTTTTCATTGAAGAAATCTTGTATACCTTTGATTAAACTTACTAAGCAGTGTTTCTTGCACTCTTCTAGATGGAATTGTATTTGAAATTTCATTTTCCAATTGTGTACTGCCTATGTATAGAAATACAGTTGACTTTCATATATTAATTAATCTTTTATCTTTCAACCATGCTAAAGTTACTTATTCTAATGGTTGTTTTATAGGTCTCTTGTGATTCTTTTTCTAAATAATCATGTCATCTACAAACAAATATGCTCTTATTCCTTCCTTCCTAATCTTTATAGCCTTTTCTCTTTTTTCCTTGCCATATAGAAGTGGCTAGAGCCAGGATGTTTCCATAAGTTTGATTTCCAGCAGTTTGACTATCAGTGTGGCCCTCTTTTTACCTGCCCTGCCTCCCCCCGCCATGTTTATCCCATTGAGTGTTTCCTGAACTTTGTGAATTGGCTAGTTTCATATATTTCTTAACACCAAAGTTGGTAAATCTTAACCATTATTTCTTTAATTTTTATTACTCTGTTCTCTCTCTTTCTGCAACTTCACTCATCCATATTTAAAACTTTTGATATTGTCCTATGTTTCCCTTAGACACTATTTAATAGTTTTCATTATTTCTTCTCTCTCTTCTTCTGAGTATAGAATTTTATTAATCTACCTGCAAGGCCAGTGATTATTTCCTGTTATCCCTATTAAGCCCATCCAGCGATTTTTTTTTAATTTAAGATATTTGTTTCATTTTTCAGTTCTAAAATCTTCCTTTGCACTGGGTGTGTGTTTTTCTGCTAATAATTCTTGTATTTTTTTATTCACTGTAATCATCTTTTTCCTGTTGAGCACAATTACAGTAGTTGTGTTAAAAGCCTAGTCCATCTGACTGTCTTGCCTGTGGTGAGCAGCCACTCAAATCTCAGCTGTTTTTCTTTCTTTGGCTCTGCTGCTTATAATTTGCCCGACCTGTGTGTGGCTCGGAGGTCAGCCAGAGACGTGGGCAAGGCTTACACATAGATTATGAGACCCTCTCTGGATCTCATAAGATCTCCCTTCTTTTCTGGATTCCTCCTTCCCTCCCTGGCGGCAGTGGTTGATCTGAATTCATCCACTGGGTCCTCACTCCAGAAAAAAACACAGTTTTTTTTTTGATGTTTCAGTTGCCCTGAGCCAGACTGAAACTGTGATCTACCCTCAGGATAAAGCTTGAAACCCGAGAAATTTCCCTGTGCTGCCTTCTTTTTCCAAGTTCAACTACTTTCCAAAACATACTTGTTCGTATTTACTTTCTAGAGCCCTCAGGTGGTGGATTTTGTTTTCACTTTGTTCCGACTTTATTGTTATCTGGAGGAGAGTAGGCCCATTAATATCTTACTCCTCTGGACCATAAGAAAAATCTTTGCTATATTTAACAGTAATCACTTTGTAAATACAGACTTTATGATTTTACCCCCATTCTTAAAATTAGTATTGGATACAAGTATTTTCTATCTAATTATCATCAAGGCCCAGTTAATGTTCCAACATAATTAACCATTCCCTTCAAGTTGGGCGTTAAGGTTATTTTCCATTTTCCTATATTTATAAATAACATTGCAATGAGTGTGATGCTACATAAAACCTCTCCTATATTTAGGATGGTCTCCTTAGGGTGAATTCCCAGAAGTGGGTCAAAAGGGATGACTATTTTTTAAGGCTCTTTTTTATTTTGCCAAATTGCTTCCCAAAAGGGCCATACAAATTTGCAGCACTTGCAACAATTTAGGAAAATGATTATTTCATAAAACCTTTGCCAGTGCTGGATATTATTAAACCAAGAATAACACTTCTATTTCAAAAGATGAAATATTATAACCAAGAATTTATGAATACACATATATATGTAATATTTTAATGTCAGAGAAGAGATTTTCCTGGTTTTGTGACCAGAGACTCTAAAATGGAATAGATGTATTACAGAGAGGAAGACTCAGAAAAATGAAATTCTTAGCAAATAATCACAGAGAATTAGAATGAAGGAGGGATTTGGGAAGCATTGAGGGAGAAGATGTATTTGCACAGGAACTAAAAGATTTTTAAAAGGGCCGAAAATGTGTAACTGCTTAGCCCAAACTTATGAAAATAGTCTCCGAAATGCTGAGCCTTCAAATTTGTCAGTTCACGGTGGGAAATTCTGAAAAACAATACAAAAATAACAAAAAATAAAACAAGCTTTTAAAATTGCCTTTGGAACAATAAGAACAAGAAAATGATTGTCCCATTGCATGAAACAACTGAAACCTTATTACCAGATGAAAGTATAAAACTAAATTCATTCTGAATCTGTCAGATCTGTCACATATATCAAGAAGAAAATCTGAACACTAGAAAAGGGAGAATAAAGATGTTTCATAAGAAATGCAGTTCGAACATATAGAGGAAGTAGTAAGTATTTACTTTTAAGTGTCTGCCTCAATTTCAGTCCCCAAACTCAAGAAAATTACTTTTCCAGGGCTAAAATGATTTGACAATATGTATTTAGAACACAGAGTTAGTTATATTCTTGGAGGAATCAAGGTTAAGTAGAAAAGCTTCCAAAATTCTGAAGGAGGACAAATCATACCCTCCTTTCAAATGGGTGATGAAGCACCTTTGAAACTTTGATTTGATTTTGATTTGATTTGCTTTTGATTCTCAAGAACAATGAGGCCATTTAGCCAAATTCACATAGTGAACGTGTGAGAAGGGAAGTTGGAAGCTCTCGGAGCCATCATGGGTTCACTAAGAATAAATCATGCTGGGCAAACTGCACTTCTACTTTGGACAGGTGCAGGTATATCAGAGACATACTACAGGCACAGGATATCTGAATGCCAGCAAGCTGTTTTTCAAAGATTTTCTCATAGGTGTATTGATTTTTATATGTGTTTATCTGAATAGTCTCTCTTCCCAATTAAATGCAAACTCTGTGATGTCAGGAAATATTTCTGTTTCACTCCACCAATGCATATCCACTTTCTGGCATGTCATAAGCTTTCAACAGGACTTTATTGAATGGACACTAGTTTGTTGTTGTTTCCAAAGGAGGAAATTGTAGAGTGTTTGGTAGTATAGTCAGATTGTCCAGTTTTATTCAGAGTTTTCCTTAAGTGACTAATGTCAATCTAAAGAGAGTTCTGTAACTAAGAGCTGTCTGGTTCTATTCTGCACATAGTTCTCTTGAACACTAGTCTCTTTGCCTTAGATCAGAGGAGACCTGACATGGTACACCAGGAATAGCAAGAACCACAGTTAGACTTCTCAACCCATCATTTCTCCTTACTGGCTGTGTGGCCTTTCCCAAGACAAGTAATCCCTGCAAGCATCAATTTCTTGATAATCAGCATTAATTTGTACTATACACTTGACATGTTGCAGACACTTAGTAACTATTCATTCCTCTTCTTACCTCCTGCTCCTTTTCATTTTTATCCAGTTCATAGAGGCCATCTAATCTGGGAATAGTGAAAATATGAGATTACAGGACCAGGACCAAAAAAAAAATATCTTGAGACACTAGAAGAAAGGGCCAAAATACACAGACACAATTTGGTAGTATAAATTTTCTTTACTTTGGTTTAGAAAAATCAACTGTACAAATACATGATGGGAAAGACTTTACTTACGGTGCTTTATTTACGGTGCATGTGAACAAAGAACTGAGAACATATTGAATACAAGTCAGCTGCCAGTAAAGCGGGGACAGTCCTTGGCTGCATTATTATAAGCCTCATGTTCTGAGAAAGAGAAGTGCTGGTCCATTTCTTCTCTGTGTAGGTCAGATCATACCTGGGTTATGATGCCTAGTTCTGGACATCACAAATCAAAAAGGACTTGATCACTTCGGGGTATGTTGAAAAGAATATGACAAAATGATTTTTGAGATATGGGATGCATATCAAAAATACTAAGATTGGAAAACCATGATGTAACACCCAGTGTTCTAGAAGGGGTAGTGAAATAATCAAATCCTGTATATAACTAATCAGGATGACATTGGCATAACCTTCCTGGAGGACATCTTGATATGGACCAAAAACTTCAATTAAATATGTCCATACCCTTTGACCCATAAATTTGTCTTTTTTACTCTCACGAAAATTCTACACATGGATGCACAAGGATTCTACACTACAAGGATGTGTAGAAAGATTTATCTTTAGGAACATGTGGCGTGATATTACAGTGAAAAATTGGAAACAATATAAAATTCAAACACTAGGGAATGATGAAATGCATGATACACTGGTACCATGGAATATATTGCAGACATTAAATGATACTGGAGTCACTACTTAATGACATGGGATAATGTATATGACATATTTTATGTAGCTTCATTTTAATTTCATAAGCAATCTCTGCTCATTTTCAGGAAAAACAAAGGAAAATAAGAAAGGTCCACAGAAAGAAGAAAATCTCAGTATTCAGAGAAATTCGCTATTAACACTTTGGTGGATATAGGATGTAGATATATGTACAGATGAAGATATTGGTATACACATAAAACTTGGTATAGATTAGATATGTGCATATACACACATGTGTGATATATATGATTTATATAATAGCAAAAGTGCTAAGCATATAGCTGGATCCCAATATGTATTTCTGACATACACGAATGAATCCATTTAAGCTTAGATATTTTTAAACAAAACTCACAAGATGTACTTATGTTATAAGACCATAAAATCTAGTTGTGAAAACATATGCATAATGCATAGTTAAAAACTAGAAAGGAGGAAAACCTGTTGGGAGGGAGAGTATTGCCTTGATTATTATTTTCTTCTTTGTGCCTTCCAACTTTTGTTTTCTAATTTGCTACAATATATAGACATTGACCTCATAATCCAAAAAAAGTCCTAATTTTGTAACACATGTGTTATAAGGAATGGCTGAAGGTGTTAGGAATATCTGACTTGGAAGGAAAGATTATAAGTGGGCACACGTGCCATTTTCAGGCAGCTGAAGTGCCATCATGTGGGGATGTAGAATAGCCAGAACCTGTGATTCCAAAAGGCTACGCAGAGTCTAGAGGGTGGGAATTGCAGGGAACTTGATTCTTGGCCAACCTCATGGACCGGAATCTGATCTCTTATTGTTACAGCTTCTGGACCTGCCCCTGTATTCTCATCTCTGTTCTGCCATTTATGAGCCATGTGACCTTGAACAAGTCACTAGTGGTGTCTCTGACCCACAGTCTCTTCATATTGCAAGTGGGCGTGGCAGTACCTATCTCATCCATTAGTGTGGGGGTCAAAGGAGCTGCCATTGCTGGGAAGCTAGTCAAGGTGCTAAGCGTTCTGTGATATTTGCTAGATGTCAATGCCTTTTCCAGGCATACAGCATGTTAGTAACAGGATAGACTTAGGACCTGGGTCTCTGAACATCCAGGTCACCTTTCCATTGCCTAGGGATGCCATATGGTGACAAGTGGGAAGGAGTGTGGATATTTTTGTAGCACTGGACAAGGGGAGTGTTCTGGTTACCTCCTTCTGCACAGTACACCACTCTAAACTTAGTGCCTTAAGATAACAACCACCCTATGCTCATGGATTCTAGGAGTCAGGAATTCATAAATGACAAAAGGAAGATAGACGGGTTGTCCAAGCTCCACAGTGACTGGAACTCAGCTGGAAATACTCCAGCATCTGTGTATGATTCAGGTGTCCGGGGGTGGGGGGAGAAAGCATCTGGAAGTTTCTTCTCTCGCATATTTGCCACCTGGACTGGGGTATCTTGGCAGCCGGGGTCAGCTGAGACTGTTGATGGCACCACTGTGTGTGGCACCTTCATGTGGCCAAGACCTCTCGGGGAGCAGTGGCAGGTTTCCAAGAGGGAATACGCACCTGAGAGTCAATGTTTCAAGAAAGCCAGGCAGAAGCTGCATGGCCTTTGATAACCCATTTCCAGAGATTATGCACCCATTCCTAGAGAAGTTGTGTCACTTCCTCTGCAGCCTCTTTATTAAAAAGACATCCCTGAGGTGACCCAGATTCAAGGGGAGGGAAAGCATTCCCCACCTTTGATAGGGGGTGCCAAAGGTCACATTGCCAAAGAAAGTGTGGGGCGGAACATTGTGCTACAGCCATGTCTGCAAGATGCAGCCTCCCACAGGGAACAACGGGATATTCCAGAAGACAAAGCTTTCCTTTCATGAGATGCTGAGATAAGCTTAGTCGCAAAGCTTCTCTCCCACATAGGTAGTTCTTTGGGCCACAATTTGGGGACAAATTGAGATAGCTCCATTCTTGAGGTGGGAAGATTACCCCTGGGATGACGACCATATCACACTCAAGTTCAAGTGAGGAATGGGCATAAACTGCAGCATTAAGACAATTTATTTTTTTAAAAAAGTAACTTTTATTAAGTGTTTTTTTAAAAATTACCAAGCATTAGATATTCGTGGAAGGAAAATCCTAAAATGCAGATGAACAATAAGAAAAACATTTTACATACCCCAAATCTTAACTACTCAGAGAATAACCACTGAAGTACCTTAATATATTTCTTACAATATCTTTTTATGCATATGTGTATGTATATACATATATTCATATGCTTTAGAGGGTATGTATTTTTAAAACAGAATAGGGTCGTTTTACACTGAGAGTTTTGCAATATGCTTTTTAAAATTTATTTTATAACTCTAGATCGTAAACATCTCAGATTGACTTTTACTTTCTTCTTCTTTATTTTTTAAATTAAAATATGTTCATTTTTTATTACACTCAGTGGAATTCACAGCAAATATGAGCAAGTGTGTATAAATGCACATGAGTGGAATCTTTCTTTGCCTTCTTCTCTGTATGTTTTTTCACCCAACAATATATCATGGAGAGGTTTGCATGTCACTAAACATACATTTATGTCACTGTATTTAATGGTCTCATGAAAGTCTATTTTAAGGACATGCCATCATTTTTGTTTAAATTCCTCCCCTAAATGGTCCTCTAGTAGGTCATTTCCATTTTTTCCCTGAAATTATTAACTATCAGGTTTAATTATATTTTATTACAAAGACTTTTTTAACCATAATGATCTATTTTAAAAATTCAACATGAGGGTCCCTGGGTGGCTCAGTCGGTTGAGTGTCTGACTTCGGCTCAGGTCATGATCTCACAGTCCGTGAGTTCGAGCCCCATGTCAGGTTCTGTGCTGACAGCTTGGAGCCTGGAGCCCGCTTTGCATTCTGTGTCTCCCTTTCTCTCTGCTCCTCCCCTGCTCACACGGTGTCTCTCTCTCAAAAATAAACAAAGGTTAAAAAAATTTTTTTTAAGTAAATAAAAATTTAACATGAATCTCAAGAGTACTGCAGAGTCTGTTTTCCTGGGGGATCAGGTAAATCAGGGTTCAAACTCAGGTCCTGCTACTCATTGGCTGTGTAACTACAGATAAGGAGCTCAGTCTGTCTCTGCCTCTGTTTGCACATCAGGAGGAATAGGGATAGCTGTCGTCACCTCTGGGCAAAGTGCCTGGCCTATAGCGGTGACCGGTGACCAGTAGCAACTGTGGTCAGAGCCTCTCCAGGTGCTAGATGCCTATGAACATCTGTGTTTAGCCCTGGAGCTCAGAGCAGCTGTGAGTTGTGTGGTTTGGGGGAGGGGGCATACATAGTAAGTTTTAGCCACTTTTGTCCTTTTCCAGCAACTGGCACCATTTGTATTCCCCAAATGGTTGGGGGGTCAGATGGGTTTGCACATTCCCAAGCTACATATTTCTCTATCAGGTGCAGTTCTGGACAATCTAAAAATGCAATATCGCTGTCACCAGCTCGAGGAAGACACGGGGCCTGAATAATTTAACATGTCACCACCATCCATCATGATACCAAGAGCGCAGGAGATAGAGTGCAGAGGGGTGGGCCGGCCAGAGGCTGGCACGGCAGGTTTGTGGAGGAGCAGCACAGTCAGAGAAGGCAGATTTGCAAAGAAGAGCAAGGAGTTCATTCTCATAGACCCAGCAAAGATCATTGATCTTGCTCTAGACTTTCCCATAATAAGATTCCCAGATTGCTCAGATGCCCTGATTTGCCCCAGAGCACACCTAGGGTAGGTCCTTTGTGGGTCATTAAGTCTCTTTGCCCTCCTGAAAGCCTCTAAATACCTCTGAACATCTTCGGTTACTTATCAGTGAAATTGAGATGATTCTTATGTAGAAAGTCTAGCATCATGCCTGGAATATCTTAATTGCTTCCTCACCAGAAAGTGAACTCTAGGAATTCAGGAAGTTTTTGTCTGCTGCCTTCTCTGTTTTATCCTGACTGCCCAAATAGTGTTTGGCACAGAGTGGGTGCTTGGGCAATAACTGCTAAATGAATGAATGCATAAAGGAGTGAGTGTCGTGATTACTTGAGGTGGCCCAAGGGGTCTCGACTCAGAATGCCTGAGCTTAGCACCAGGCAACATGGCTTTGTAAGTCCTCCCTCTGTGTCCTGACTTGCCTCCTCCCTGTCAGAAGGCCTCTTTGTTTTGGCTTTTTTTTTTTTTTTTTTTTGGTTAAAGCTCACATAACATAAAATCAACCATTAACTATTTTAAAATGCATAATTCATTGTCACCTAGCACATAAGATTGTGCAACCGTCACCTGTGTGGAGTTCCAAGACCTTTCCATTACCCCAGAAAGAAACCTCATATTTACTGGCAATCACTCCCTATTCCTCTCCTCTGTCTGCCCAGCCCAGGCAACCACTGTTTTCTGTGTCTCTAGATTTACTAATTTTGGATGTTTTATATAAATAGAATTATATAGTATATGACCTTTTATGTCTGGCTTCTTTCCCTTAGCAGAACGTTGGCAAGGTCCGTCCATGTGGTAGCAGGCATGAGCATCCATTTATGGTTGAATAATATCCCATTGTAAGGATAGACCACATTTTGTTTTCCCATTCATCAGTTGATGGACATTTGTGTTGTTTCTACCTTTTGACTAGTGTAAATACTGCTGTATCAACATTCATGTGCATGTATTTATTTGAATACCCTATCTTCAGTTCTTTTGGGAAATGCCTTGGGGCAGAATTGCTGGGCCATGTGGTAATTTGGGGGTTAGCTTTTTTTTAAATTTTTTTTTTTGAGAGAGAGAGAGAGAAAGCACATGAGCAGGAAAAGGGCAGAGAAAGGGAGATAGAGGATGTGAAGCGGGCTCTGTGCTTACAGCATAGAGCCCAATGTGGACCTAGAACTCATGAACCATGAGATCATGAACTGGGCTGAAGTAGGACATTTAACCAACCAGGCACCCAGACACCCCTGGCTTAGGTTCTTAAGGAACAGTCAAACTTTTTTCCATAGCGGCTACACCATTTGACATTCTCACCATTTCTCTACATCCTCTCCAACACTGGTTATTTTCTGATTATTTTGATTATGGCCAACCTACTGGATATGGAATGGTATCTCATTGTGGCTTTGATTTGCATTTCCCTAGTGACTAATAATGACTCATCTTTTCATGAGAACAGAGAGTTTTTGAATCCGACAAAGTAAGGTTCAAATATGGCAGTTCTGCCATTTGCAAATTTTGTGATCTCCGATAAGCAACATTGAGAATCTGAATGTTGGCATGCCCCTCAATAAAATCAAGGTGATTCTTCCCTCTCGGGCCTCTTGTGAAGTGTAGATGGGCTACTTCATATAAAGTGCCCAGAGCAGTGCTTATCACACTAGAGAATGTGCTTAGCTCGTCTTCTTCAGGCTGTATTCCAGACCCTTCAGGACCAGAGGAACCAGGGGCCCATGAGACAAGGACAAAGAAGCTGCTGGGTCTTCTCTTCTCTTGCCAGTCTCAGGCCATTCTCCCTTTTTCTCAGCCCTTAAATGGAAATACTTGAATACTCCTGTGTAATTATTGGCTGCACTTTACTTCACTAAATCACCAATTTCATATTAAAATGTTAGCAGAGGGGACCCTTTTCTATCCATCTGAATCATTTCCAAGTCAGTCTGTAATTGGCCTGTGTCCCCTTCAGATTATATGGACACTCAGAGGCTATATGACTTGGGTATCTGCCACCTCCATAGGATGTCACAATAGACAGGGAGTTAGTACTCCCACCCAGTGGCACTTCCTGTTCTTCTGTTAAACTCAGACAAGTATTGAATAAATGAGGAATGTGCCCTCCCCCTCACTTCTTTGGTCTTTATGCTGTTTACATACATTATGTCATTTCCCTCATAATGACCCTGTGAGCTGAGAGTTTATTATCCCCCCCTTTCAAAGATGAATTCAGAGAGGTTAGGTACCTCGCCCAAGCTCACACAGCTAATAAGTAAGACCTCAGATCGGACCTCCTGCCTGACTCCAGTACCCTGGTGTCTTTCTACAAAAGTCCATTACCTCTCCTGGCTCATGGATGAAACCAGTGTAGAAGCCTACTAGACTCTAAGTGCTTGAGGGCACAGACAATGGTTATTGTCTTTTAATGGGACCTGAGCTACACCATTTTTCATTCAATTCACATTAAAATAAAAAAAAGATTCAACACCTTAGTGGGGTCTGTGACTTACTCATCTCTCTCTTGTACTCGGATCCTGGCCCTTAATTATGCTTAGTAATATCTGTTTTCTAATGCCTCCAGAAGTGTGCGCTCTGATATAGTGGGCACTTAAAATGCAGCTAGTCTGAATTGAGATATGCTGTAAGCATAAAATAGACACTGGATTATTAAAACTTATCATGAAAAAATATATAAAATATTTCAGTAATAATCTTATGTTAATTACATATTAAAATCACAAGATTTTTTCGGGGCGCCTGGGTGGCTCAGTCGGTTGAGCGTCCGACTTCGGCTCAAGTCATGATCTCACGGTCTGTGAGTTCAAGCCCCGCATCGGGCTCTGTGCTGACAGCTCAGAGCCTGGAGCCTGCTTCGGATTCTGTGTCTCCCTCTTTCTTCCCCTCCCCTGCTCATGCTCTGTCTCTCTCTGTCTCAAAAAAAAAAAAAAAAAAAAAAAAAAAGAAATCTAAAAGATTTCTCCTTTAAAAAAAAATAAAAAAATAATAAAATCACAAGATTTTTTAACATACTGCATTAAACACAACATATTCTGAAAATGAATTTAACCTGGTTTGTTTTTCCCTTTCTAAAATGGCTGCTAGGACATTTAAAATGACATATGCACCTTACGTTATATTTCTGTTGGACAGGTTGGTGGAGAGAAAACCTCTCTGATCTTCAGCTTCTACTTTGGGAATGGTAGCTTGGTACCTACAGGAAGGAGGTGAGGTCAGAGGTGTGGGAGTGGGGAGGGACTGGAGAAGACTTCGTGGTAGTCAGGGGTGTGATCTCCATGTGCTTGGGCATGTGGAATGGTGGAGCATCACTAGGATCTAGCGAAGCCTGAATGGAGTCCTACCAAGAGCACAAGTTCAGTGGTCCCTTGGAGAGGAGTGGCGAGAAGCAGCAAATGCTCCCTGGCGTTGGGGGAGGTAACACACCTGCTAACCTTCTCAGATCAAATCGTCAAGCTTTGCCACTTCTCTGCCTCTGGGTACACACACATGCACACTCTCGCAGGCGCACACGTGCGCACGCGCGCACACACACACACACACACACACGAGCATAGTTCCCCAGGTTATTTTAGCCATGAGACCAGCTTTGTCGGTAGACAGACCTGGTTCAGTCTCAGCTCCCTCAGTTACTATCTGCCATCAGCTCTCTGAAACATGGTTCCTTCACCAGCAAGACAAGGTTCATAATGCCTTCCTTACAGCTACCTGTAAGGATAGCTGTTACATGAGCTATCTGCTCATATTTTATTGTATGCTGGCATAGAGACTAAAGGAATAGACTTTGCAGTCACTGCCTGGATTTGCATTGTGGTTCTGCTACTGACAAGCTGTGTGACCCTGGGCCAATTACTTACTTCCCTTGTGCCTTCATTTCCTCATCCATTAAAAAGGGAATAAAAGTAGCAACCTACCTCCTAGAGTTATCGGTACAGGTAAAGGGTTAAAACAATGCCTGGCAGAGACAGTGCTATGTAATAGTTAGCTTATTATTATTATTATTATTATTGTATTAGAATTGTCTGGCGACTTTCTCTCACACCTGCTAGACTGTCCCAATAGAGAAAGAACCGACTCCTGTCTGTCATGGTCACCATGGCAGGAACATAATAGGTCATTTGTTTGGGAGAGGAAGGAAAATGAGAGAGGAAAATGAGAGAGAGAGAGGAAGGGAGGGAGGGAGGATTTGGCTGTAAAGCTTTAAGTAGGGGGTAAGGTAGAGAATTGAAGGGGATATGGAGGTAGATTCCTGACAGGACAGACTCCTCCCTTTTTTTCTGCTGCCCCAGACACAGCAGGAAGTATGACAGATGCTTCCTGCACATAAAGCAACTATTTTATCCTATGCCTTCATTTTCCTGTTGGCCAAGAATTATGTGTAGATGACCAAAAGCCTTCCTTTTCCTTTTCCTTTTCCTTTTCCTTTTCCTTTTCCTTTTCCTTTCCTTTCTTTCCTTCCTTCCTTCCTTCCTTCCTTCCTTCCTTCCTTCCTTCCCTTTTTTTCCCCTCCCTCCCTTTTTCCCTCTTCCCTTTTTCTGTAACAGGAAAATATTTCAGTGGCAATGTAAAAACTGAATTTTGGACACCTCTGCTCTTCCACTGCTTCCAGAGTGTCCACAGGGCCATGCCATCTCCCTTTCAAAGGAGATCCTTTAAGTGAGGGACTGTGTCTAGCAGAATCTAGGGTCTCCTGCTGTCTCCAGGCCCTATCCTTAATTGCTGGGAAATGGTGATGTTTACACTAAGAGACAGGGACAAGGCCAAAGATACATTTGAGGACAAAGATCAGACATTGTTGTCCCCTATACTTTTCCCATCCGTTACAACATGCTGTCTCAGGGGAGGGAGAGGGCAGGTATTAATCTTTCCATTTTCCAGAGCATTAATTTGGGAAGGGCGTGTCACAAATGGCTGAAAATTTGAACTTGGCCTCGGTTACACGTGGGTACCAAGTCCTACTTCACTCATTATTAGCAAATCACTTTTGTCTTCTGAACCTTGGTTGCCTCATCTGTAAAATGGGCTGATATCAATATACCTCCCTCCAAGGAGTACTGTTCGTTTGGAATAGGAAGGCGTATGTGAAGTTCCTACCATAGTACTTGGTGCCTTGATGCTTTAAGGACCGTCTGCCTTCCCTAAGGTTCCCTCTTGAGTTGTTTCCAGGAAAGCAGTTTGCATCTAGAAAGCTCACATGTGGAGCCGGACAGACGAGCCTTGAATCTGAATCCTCATACTCATCAGCTGTGTGACCTCTGGCACCTAAGTAACTTTGCCCACACAGGTCCTTGTGCCTTTCATGATCTATTTTGTTAATTACACTTTCCTTATGAGAATTTCATGATGAGGATTGTAGGCAGTAACATACAGACATCTAGGCACAAAACAGATCATTCCGCATGTTGCTGGAATGGATGAATGCATGCACAGTAACCATATTGTAGACAGAGTGTCTCAGGCAGGGTTTCCATATACCGAATGCCATTTCAGATGCCCTATAGAGGAAATGACATAGGAAACTCTCTCTTGAGTTGAGCAGTGTTTCCCTCTGATGTATGTTTTTCTGTTCCTCGCGTAAGATATTCAAACAGGTAATAGGTTTGTTTGTAGGGCACTTGACTCAAAAGTTACAAAATATTTGTAGTGAAAAGTGGTCTCCCACTATCCCTAACCTTCACCCTCTTCTCCATCCAGGACAGCCACTTCTACTAGGTTTTTGAGTCTCCTCCAGAGACAGTCTATCGATGTCAGTGTCTGAAGCTTCTGTACCTGAGGCAATTTCCCCAAACAAAGGCCCTTTGCTCCCCTGCCCGCCCCCGTGCCCCCAACACTCTCTGCAGCTCTCCCCTGACTGTATCCTCTCTGGGCACAGAGTTTACTAATGCTTTAATCCCTCTCTTCACACACTCTGTGCTTTTTTGTTAGTGATTACATATATGTGTGTGTGTGTGTGTGTGTGTGTGTGTGTGTGTGTGTGTGTGTAGCACAGAGAAAATAAAAATTATCTGTATTCCTCCCTGCACAATTAACTGCTCCTAGTATTTTGGCATATATCCCTCTGGTTCTTTATCACTTTTGGAATCCACTGTTCGTAGCGTGAATGCCTCGCCCATCGGCCTTCCTGTTCCTGAGTGTGTCCCTAAACAGCCCTTGCTCCCCTTTCTTCCTCTGTATCCTCAATGTCCCCTGCCTCACCCAGACCCTCGTCGCCTCTCGCAAAGGGATCACTGAGCCTTGCACCTGCTTGCCCTCTGCGGCACCCACTCTGAGGCCTCTGTGGTATCTGTCGTGGCATGTGCAGCTGATGAACTCCTCTTGCCCTGGAACCTTCTGTGACGCCCATAGGAAGGCCCCTTGTCCTCAGTGTGGCCCTCAGAGACTCCCACCGTGTGGCTCCAGTGCTCCTTCCAGTCAGTACTCCCATCAGCATGGCCTCTGCCCACCCCGCTTCCTGTCCCCAGGGATGCTCAGGCTCTTCCCTTTACCTGCAACTCCATTTTCTGCCACTGAAGCCCCATTCATCCTTTCAGCCCTGACTTAAAATCCCCCTTCCTCCATAAAACCTTCCCAGGTCCTCCGTGTGGGGATGGATTGCTCTCCCCCATGTTCTCAGCATCTCATTGTGTGGAAAAACATAACCATGAATTAGGTTAAAGCCTCCTTAGGATCCCATTTATCTCGTTGACTAGCTTACGATCCCCTGGCTGGCACGGACTGGGCCGTATCTATCTTTGGTTCTCCAGTGTCTCACTCTTGGCCTGGCATCTAGTAAGCACTTGCTTGAAATGTGTATGAAATTAAGTTACCCGAAGTGTTTTTTTAGAGGCAGGCTCATCATATGAAGCAAAAACATAGCTGTCAGTTAGTACCCACCACAGACCAGATATTTTATATATTATATCTCCTTTAATCTTCAAAGCAACCCTACAAGGTCAGTAGCAACTGTCCCCGTTTGGTTAAGAAACAACCCAGGGCTCAGAGAGGGGAGGTGTCCCTCAAGGTCACACAGCTTGTGGCTACCACGTCATGGTTAGAACCCAGATCTGCCTCGCTGCAGAGCCCAAACTCCTTCCATAAATCATGCCAGCTTCTGGGTCACTTGGGATTTTACAGAAAGAAGTCTGGTGATGGGGTTGCTGATCTTTGGGTCGGATGAGGGATTTAACAAGCTCCAGGAGGCCTCTATGACTAATGGATTGTTGTTCCTTTCAGGGGGAATCAGCTTTGGGAGAACCAAGGGGACTTCAGGTTCAGAGGCAGATGACGAAACACAGCTGACGTTCTACACGGAGCAGTACCGGAGTCGCCGCCGCAGCAAAGGTAAGGGAGTCCTTGGGAAGGTTCCGGAAGGTTCCAGAACTAGCGTGTGCAAGACGTATGCCTGGGAAGCAGACTTTGTGCTCAGGCACAAACCTCGGCTTTTCTCCAACCTTGTCCTGATCTGGTTAATGCAGCCTGGCATCCGAAACCCTGGCTACACCAGTGATGGTCCTTGTATAGCTTCTTTATTTGCTCTCTGTCCTACGTCATTCCCCAAAGGATTTGGGGAAGAATTTTTTTTTTAAGTTCATGCAGTTAAAAAATAAAATCCAGCACAGGAAATGAAATAACGAAGGGAATCAGATTGAAAGCAAAATAAGAATAAAGAAAATGATTCAAACCCAGGTTAGATCGATGCAAGGTGATCTATGCCATCCTGTGTTGTGTAGTTCTTAGAAGGAGCTGGCAATTTAATGCGGAGATTTAGCAATCAAAGTCCAGAAGGAAACATACTCAGCAATAAAATGTGCAGGGTCTATGGGCTAGAACCATTTGTTCAGGAAATTCTCTTTACCTGACAACCAGGACCAGAGAGAAAGTTCTGTAGTTGGTTCCTATAAAGACGACTCCTTTTGACTATCTGGACTGTGTCTTCAACAGATGAAATCCATATTGATGCATCATTATTTCTCTCAGTGACACTAAAGGTAAGGAGACGTCAGAGGCAGAAGTGGCACTCCAGAAAGGGCGACAACCTTGATGCTGATGTCCATTGTTCTTTGATGGTTACACATACTCCTGAGGGGAGAATAGAGCGTATTTCACCCGTGAATGTAATTCCTCATCCCTGAGTGTTTTCTAATGATGGGGAAATAGCAAATTCAAGGTTGCAATCTTGGAAGAGAACAGAGGGGCATAGGCCTGTAATCCATGCTTGTGATTAAGGAGCGATCCAGGGGCTTGGACCAGGCCCAGGAAGAAGCAAGGGTCCTCTGGCAACTAATCAAGGCATGTGGCCCTCTCACCTCTGCACCAAAGTGGGCTGAAGAAGGACCCAGGGTAGGGAAGAGGGAAAGAATCTCCGTCGTGAAACAGTTTGCATGCATTCCACGCATGCATGGTGGACATTCAAAGATCATGAGTCACGTAGCTTCTCTGGGCAAATTTTGCTCTTAGGCAGGTATCTACCTTCCCTATACCTCAGTTTTCTCATCTGTGAAATGGCCTTCATAGACCTAGAGATGAATTTTGGTTAAGTTACAGAAAAAAATTTGTCATGGCACCTCCTAAGGTAGACATTAGTAATGTGAGTTCAGCCCTCATTGTTGGTTTCCTTATGTCCCGTACCCTGGCACCTTTCATCGAACAGGCCCTGTGTGGGGAGTATCTCTTCTGACACATCAGCTTAGAAGGTTTCTCAGCCTTGGAATAATCAGGCCTGCCTCTCACCCCTTCCCGAGCCTTGGCTCACTGGTATCTTGCTGTGTTGGGGATCTTGGAGTTGGTGATGGATGATATTCTTGACCCGTCTTCTCCCTCCCCCAGTCCAGCAGCCAGAACGAGGGCTGGGGAAGTCAGTGGGTCTCCTCTGCAGGACTGGGCTGTTTACAACTAACTGGAAAAACATCCATCACAGAGCACGCCCCTTGTAAATCGGAGTTAAACTTTAAAAAGAAAAGCAAATGTGAGCCACCAGATTGGAGATAAACAGTTTGGCCCAATGCCTCCATGTACTGCGGAAGGCCAGGCTGTGTTTCCAGGGTGGGGAGGACACGGCTGGGATGCATCCTCTCCTACCTTCCTTCCTGGCCCCTCCTGCCAGCAGACGGCTGCCACTCTGTCCCTCTGCGTGTCCACTGATGGCAAGCCCTTCTCCCTCCCTCTGCCTCTGGCTCCCACTGTGTCTTCCTCTTCCTTCTCAGTGTCCTGGGCTGGCTTGCTTGCCTGCTTGTTTAATTTGTTTCTCTTTTCTTGTTCTCCCCTTTTCCTCTCTTCTTCCCTCCTTCGTGTCTCCAGGCTTCCTTCTCTTCATCCCTCCGTCTTTCCTTTGTTCTCTTCTATTTTCTCTGTTTCTTCTTCTCTCCTTATTATCTCTTCCTCTCTTGCCCTTTTCCCCACCACTCTCTCCCCTCTCTTCTCCAGCTGTTTCCTGGGGGATTCTTCCTTCCTTCTTTCTTCCCCCTTTCCTCTATCCCTCACTTCTTATCTCTTTTCCTCCTTTCCTCCCTCCCTTCCCAGGACCCCGGGATCATGACCTGAGCTGAAATCAAGACTCTGAGGCTAAACTGACTGAACCTCCACTGGTATTCTTGGTTTGAAATGAGGTAGTGATAGCGCCCTCTTGGGGTCAGTGTGAGGATTAAATTGGAGCCTGAACATCTTTATAACTACAACCCCCAGCAGCAAGCTCTCCCTTCTTTATCACCTTCATCCCAGTCGGTATCACCTCCATCCTTTGCTTGAAAACAGCTAAAATCCCTTCTCAACCATGTCACTTAGTGTCTTCCAGTCCCTTCTCAACCCTGCAGCCAGAGTGATCATTTTGAAAATGTAAGTAGGGATCATGTTGCCTCTCTGGCTAAGAAGCCTTCAGTCCTTCCTTCTGCGTTTCGGATGAATGTGTTGAGTGGTTGGCCGCCCATTTACCCCGGGCTCTGTGTCCTCCTGCCACCCAGGCCTCTTCTCCAGCACTCCCACATCTGTCCCACCAGAACTTTCCTGGAACAGCCACCCCCCCGCGCCACCCTTGGACTCGCTGGGACATCTCCACTTAAATGGTATGCCTTCCGCTGTGTCATCCCATGCCTGATTGCTGTTTCCTTATGTGGTAGCTCCTGCGTGCTTACCCTGCAGACTTCATCCCCACTCTAATATTCTATTTACCAGTGTGTTCTCTGGGTGATGTCTGTATCCTCCACAGAGCTGGAAGCACCCCAAGGAGAGGCACATTGCCATCTGTACTTACCTTCCCATCCCCAACACCTAACACGGGGATGGGTCCGGGGTGGGCACCGGCTTAATATATTTGAATGGACGACTAACGAATGAATGAAAGAAATTTTTGGCCCGGTGTCTGGATTATTATAAGTGCCCAGGGCGGATGCTGCTTTTCTGTCAGCCTCTCTTGTCTTTGCTCACTCCATTTCCACGTGCAAGAAAAGGGTCTGCCCCTGGTGAGCAGGACTGAGGCCTCAGCGCTGCCCAGCTCTTGTACTTCAAGGCCTCCACGGAAGGACATGCCAGGTAGTGGGGAGGAGGGCCTAACTCCTGAGGTTGAAAACCCACTCTGCCTGATTCTTTGAGCACGGTTGGAGTGTGTACAATCTGAAGGGATGTGACAAGTTTAGGAGGTTCCCCAGCAGAGAAGGATACACCTAGAGCTAATGGTCGAGAGAAGGCATGGGATGGGAGGAGAGAGGGAACATCTAATGGGGTTTTCCTACCTAGTCTCTCTCTAGCATGTCGATGTAGAAGGTGCTAGAGTCAGCTACACCTGGCTGTGAATCCTGCCTTTACCTCATCCCCTTGGTGTGGCCATGGGTGAGTGGCATCGCCTTCCATGTAAAATAGAGCTGTTGACACCTGTCTCCCAGAGTGCAAGTCCAGAGATGGGAGGTTCCAGGACTCCGAATATTTTTCCTTTCTCCCCACATTCCCCTTTCCTTGGAAACATCCCGAACCCAAACTTAAGTCAGCTGAAATTTCATTTTTGGCACTAGGAGCGACTGGAAAGGAGATTTATGATAGTCTGAGATTCCACCCTGGCTTCCTTGAGGCTCTGGTTTTTTGTAAGGGCCCTGGGACTGTCATTCAAAGGCGTCTGGGAGAACCAGGTGGAACCCATAAGCAGAGAACAGTAGTAATCAATATGGTGAGTGGGCAGACAGGAAGAGGGACAAAGAACCTGAGGAATAGGGACTGAGAGACCAAGATGTGTGTGTCTGGTGAGATTTCCTGAATCAAGAGTCAGCAACCTTTTTAATATCAATGGCCAATTCATAAACCTTTTCATCTTGCAGGCCATGCAGTTACTTTTGAAACTATTCAACTCTGCTCTGGTACCTTGAAAGCTTCCAAAGATAACACATAAATGAATGAATATACGTGTGTCCTAAGGAATTTTATGTCCAAAATCAGATGCTGGTCCAGATTTCACCTGTCGCTCACAGTTTGCTCACCCCTACCCTAAAACCCCCACATCATATAGGTGGCCCTCACTTGTAGGACTGGTCCAGGACACTTGAGTGAAATCTCAGAATGCTTTGTGTAATGAATCTGATCTCCTATCATGCATGATCTTGCTGCCTAAAGGAGCCTATTTATCAAGCACAGAGGTCTGTGTATGGTCAAATAAATAATCATTCAATCCATCACTTGTTTGGGGTATGACAATTCTGACTGTACCCCACAGGATTAACTAATGAAGTAGCTGGATATGATAGGTTCCCACTGGGCAGAATTTCACCTTTATTAACCAGAGATGACACTCGGAAGGACAGTGGACCCAGAGTTAGGAGATACGTATTGAAGTCTGTACCCCTACCACTGACTCACTTAGTGACCCTTGCCAAGCACATGTCTTCTTGAAGCCTCAGTTTTCCTATCTGTCAAACAACAGTATTTGTGCCTCATGTTACCAACTCTGAAGCTCATTCGAGTCTAACTTATATTTATGAAACAAACAACCTTACTAAGCATGATGCTGGGCATTGTGGGAAATGGGGCCTAGGCTGCAAGCCTCAAGGTGGTTATAATCTCCTAGGGGGTGATGCAGTTCACACAGAGAAGCAGTGCTGATCAGGATAAGCTAGTGTATAATTGAAGGGCCAGATGAGAAGTGCAGATGGCCTGTCCAGCCCCAGGCACAGTGCTGAGCAGCAGACAAAGCAGCTACAGCTGCTGGATGGTTCCAACAGTGCAAGCACCCGGCAGGGGCCTCCCAGCCCGGCTCTGTGCGGTTGGCCCTGTGGCCTTGGGCTACTATCTCTCCCTCTTTGGACTTTGGTCTTCTCATTAGCTGGTTGCCCAGCCAGTTTCAGAAACCCACATTTTCTTCTTCCCAATCTCATGCACTTTCTTCTAAGCTTTGCCAATTAGTTCCCCAGCAGAGAGAACCAGAGCATGGCTGCCCGCCCCTGCTTTTGCCTATATCTTTGTTTTAGTTGGTAGTTTTAATTCTGTGATTCTTTTTTATTAATTTTTAACGTTTATTTATTTTTGAGAGACAGAGCAAGCACAAACAGGGAAACAGGAGAGGGGCAGACACGGAATCCAAAGCAGGCTCCAGGCTCTGAGCTGTCAGCACAGAGCCCAACACGGGGCTCGAACCTACAGACTGCGAGATCATAACCTGAGCTGAAGTCAGATGCTTAACTGACTGAGCCACCCAGGTGCCCCTTAATTATGTGATTCTTAAACTGAGATGTTCTGTGAGTGATAAGAACTCTTGAATTATAAACTCAACTTTCTGCTAAACTGTATGGATATATGTGAATTTTTCTTTTTGATTTTCCCTGCCTGCATGCACGCATGTGCAAACATGGATTAATCCTCTCCTAAGGGAAAAGGACAGGTGAGGGAAAATTCAAGCCATATGTGCAGAAATTGACGCCTTTGGGGCTTGAGGGTAGGAGACCATCCTGAAATAGAAGGGGAGGATGCCAGGGTGGAGCAGAGACTCTGGGAAGTGGGAATGGGGTGGCATGAAAGTTTAACAGATCAGTACCTTCCCGTTATGAGGGGAGAGGCTACGTGGTGCTCTGGGGAAGGGGGGCACAAATGGGAGCGATGGCAGACACTGGGAAGAGCCCAGGTCTGTGGTTTGGGGAATAATGGCACATGGGCCAGAGAAATAGACAGGAGCCACCCCATCCTTTAGCCACTGTTTCCTTTCAGAGCACAGGATTTTTTTCACTCCTAAAGAAAGGACTCGTTCCATTTTATGTATACAGAAACAAAGGCTCAGGGAAGGGAAGCCTTTTCCCCAAGGTGACAGTGTTTGCCTTTTCAACTGGCAAAGCAAATGGGACAAAATTTTAACAGCAGGGTAATCTGGGCAAAGGCCGTACGGATGTTCTTATACTTGCAGCTTTTCCATCAGTTTGAAATTATTTCCAGACCAAAGTATTAAGTCAACAGTTGTCCTTCTAGGCTAATTCTTGGCTTCAGAAACAGCAGGTAGGGGTCCAAGCCCTTGGTCTGCTGTTTCCTAGCTGTGTGGCTTAGGGAAAGGCACTTTCCTTCTCTGAGCCTCAGTTTGTCCTGGGTTAAGGAAGATCAGTCTAGTATTAGTCCTTCTGTTCTTCCTTAAGCTTGGTGTGAGGGTTAAAGGAGATCATGTGTGCACAGGACATACTTAGCTGGGTGTGCCTGCCTTGCAATCACCGTTCATTAAATGGTAACCAGTTAAGCACAGCAAAATGAGTGCCTCAGACACACATGGTTTCATGGCCTTTTTTTCCCAATGTGTTGACCTGCACATTGGTTTTGCTTCTAGAAAAAAAAAAAAAGACTAAACCTTTTCAGTAAGAACATGAATTTGCTTGGGCTGACCTCTTGGGGACATTGCAATATGGGTTTTCCCTTTGCGTCCTTGTGCCTTGCCTGAGGTCAGCCTCTTCCACAGGCACACCTGCAGTATGCTTTAAGCTAGCCTGCAGGGCACCCTTCTAGGACCTTCTACTCAGAAAAGGGTAAACACCAAAGATTGGTGGCTAGGTATTTAATCATTTTCTAAGCCTTTGTATCTAGAGTGACCTTGAAAGAGTGATCCAGTACCCAAGCTGTGGAGGGAGGGAATGGTGGTCCTGGTATGGAGGGGACAGAGAAGCAGGGCTCCAAAGTCCTTATTTCCCCCATCCTCATTGACCCATCTGGTCTGCTCCTCCCCAGTAGCAGGAACTCATACAGAAGACAGCATGACAAAAGGTTACCTGGGGGCCCACAGGTGAGAGCATGCCAGCAGAGGTAGGCTTATCTGGTGATCCCAGGGCCTCAACATGGGGATGGGGAAAACCGGGGCAGGTTAGGACAGGGTGGAAAGCCAGGGAGCAAGGGTGCTGGGTGAGCTGGGTGGGAAAGATGGAGACAAGAATGGAGGGAGGAAGCACCAAAGTGCTTGGCACAACAAAGTGCCATGACTACTGGAAGGTTCCAATCCCAGGTGTTTGTTTATGAGAACTGACCAAGACTTTGAGCCTCTGATTCCTTTCTGTCAACCAAGGAAGTAAAACTGGATGCTCTCTAAGTTCATGTTGGTAATACTATTCTGAGTGTCCATTGACAGAGAAGTAGACAACCAGGAGGGAGGAAGAGGACAAGACAGGAAGCACAGTATGTGATGTACTGAACTTTCTCTACACCTGTCTGTGCTCTTTATATGCGTCACCCCACATGCTTTGGAAGAGTACCGTCGGATGGGATTATTTTCATCTTCATTTTACAGATAAGGAAGCTGAGATCTAGACTACCATGGAGTAAGGAGAGCTGGGATTTGCACTTAAGTGGTTTGGTTTTAAAATCTGACCAGACCATTAGGTGATTGAGGTAACGCGTGAGACATGTACCGCAGTACCTAGAACAAGGCATGTGCTAGAGACAAGAGGCAGATACCTTTGTCCTTGCTGATGCACAAAGCCTGCTGATCGGATCCAGGACAACTTCCTGGCGTCAACTCTAAGTCCTCCATGGCCATCTGCCCTGGGAAGAGCTAGGACCACGAATAAGAGTGGTCGGAACCAACTCAGGAACTGAGAAGTAGTTCAATATGGAGGACAAAAGTGGTGCCCATAGGGACCAGCCTTCCCAGGGCACCACCAGCAGTGGGAGTCCTGGTATTTGGTCCCAGTAGGAAAACATAAGATAGAACTTCCACTGCTACATTGGAACCAACCCAGACCAATTTGTAAGAGCCTACTGTGCTTTTCATTCCCAATTCTGCTCTGAGTGATGTCGCTTTGGTAGCTTATCATCAGCTGCAGTGGATGTATTCACACCATGGAAACTGGCAAACACAGTAATGGAAGCTTCCCCTTCCTCCTTGGAGAGCTCATTGTTAAGCATTTACCATCACATCACTGAGAAGAACCTGTCAGTAAGAAGGAAGAATTTAGCTGCAGGCTGGGGTGCACAACCATTGTCTAGACATAGTCTGAGCAATCCAGAATTTACCCTAGGACCACTCCGTGCACTGAGAATAGGACAAAGGAAGCCACAAAGTCCAAGGCTCTGTGCACTGGATCTCTTTTCAGAAATAGATGACAGGGTCAGCTGGGGAGACTGGGTATTTAGGGCCTAAGTAGAAGCTTGGACGCTCTGGAGTGAGTCCTGAAACCTGGGTCAGGTCAGAGCCAACAGCAGGACAGCTGTCCTCAGCTGTGTGGTAAGGACTGTTGGAACTGGGTGGTTTTATGGCCAAACTAAACCTCTGAATCACTTGGAAAGCTTTTTAAAACACCAGTTACATATACTTATCTCAGGCCCATTACATGGGATTGCCTGGTCCAGGGGTATGGGTATTGGTATAAAATCCTTTCCAGATTCTAACTTTCATCCAGAGTTGAGAAAACTATGCGTTCCTTGACACATTAGCCCCCAGCACATCCCTGTTCCTCTTCTGGCATTGGGCTCCCATTGGGCCCCCATTGAGTGTATCCCCCCTTTCCCAAGCCAGGAGCTCGAGTAACAGTTATTAAGAGGAGTAGCAGTCTATCGAAACCATTCATTAAATGCTGCTTTGGTGCCAAGTCTATTGCCCAGTCACTAAACTTCCTACGTGATCAGTTATTGCCCTTGCGTTATATGTAAAAGAATGAAACAGCAGACAGAGTGACCTCTCCAAGGTCACAGAATCAAAATGGCCTTGCGGGTCTGAAGCTTGAACCCCATTTTGGTTAGTTCCAAAGTCTGTTGTCACCACACCCCAGTATTAGCCTCTAGGAAGATCTTCCCTCTTATCACAACTCTCGGTCTGGTAGATAGCTGTTTGTGGTTTGCAGTAGGTGGATACCTTTCTCTGGATGGTTCCAGTAGCTTATGCAGACCATCTGGAGAGATTCCAGTTGCCCTCATGGAGAGATGAGACTGGGAGTTTGGATTTCTCTTACTGAAAGAACAGTCGAATGCAGAAACCTAGCTTTGATCTACACCTGCATTTGGCCCCATTTATTGAGACATTAGAGAAGAGAAGATTATGTATTCAGAATAGTTAAGGGCTAAAAATCCCACTGTCTGATGTCTCTCTTTTCTCCCTTCCCTCAAACCTCAGAGGAAGTAGACATTGGGTTGTTTTTGTTTTGTTTTGGTTTGGTTGTTGTTGCTGTTGTTGTTGGGTTTTCTTTTCCTCTTAAAGATTCCACCCAGACTACCTCTCTCCAACCTGCAGAAACATCAAGCAATGTTGGCAAATGAGGGTTCCTTGAATGCAATGAAGGAGGCAGACAACTTCAAAAACTCCTCCCTAAGCCCGAGATGGTCCCTGAAATATTGTTTAAACTGTTCTCAGTTCTCCTCCTCCTTTGTGATGCCAGCCAGCTCAGCACCTGACAGCCCAGCCCTGCATCGAAGGGAGGGAGACGGCTGTCAGGAATCAAATGGGAGACCAAAGGCGATAAAGCAAACATGTCGTTTTTAGTTGCTTACAGTAGCGAGAAGGAATAATCAGTCTCTCTCGCTTTCTTGTTTTTCAACTAGGCTCAGCAGGATTTTCCCCCCTGTTCCTTACACTGAGAGATTGCGACTCTCTGCCTCCCGCCCCAAGCATGAACACTCTGTCATCCCCTTTTTTTTTGGCAATCCTGCGGGACGGCCAGGATTCTCTTACCTTGCAAAAATTCTTTCCCAGATAAAGAGGTGAAACCTACCAGTCAAGATCGCCTGCTATGTGTCAAGCACATTGCAAGATGCTTGCACGCGTGACCTTATTTAGTCCCCAACTCTTACTTTGGGTGATCTTCGACAAATTGATTTACTTTCCAGGCCTCGGTTTCTTCCTCTCAAAAATGAAGGTGATAATCCCACTTTTCAGGATTTATGATTACTAAGTGGAATTGTGTGTCACTGGAGTATAAGTATATGAATGAAGATAGTGAGAAAAAAGGCTGGGAGTGGATCAAGAAAGACATTGAATACCGAGTTCATTCATTTTTATCCATTCCCTTGATCAACTAATATTTTGCTAAATACCTAATTCTGCTGAGAGTCTAGGGTAAGGACCAGGTATATCATAACAAATAGACCAATGATGTGACTCCTCTCATCAGTCTTGCAGTCTTGCAAGGGTGAAAAGGGAAGGAAGAGAAGTATTTCACAAATAAATACATACATTAATATATCATTTCCAATGGGGAGAAGTGCCTTTGAACAAGAAAAGACGGAACTAAAATAATGGGGAAATTGATGATAGGCATCTTTGAAGAACTAACATTAAAGCTGCTACCTGAGGGATGCATGCATGGGGGCTGACCATGAACGCATCTCCTCATGAGCCAGAGAGAGCTTGCGCTTGAACCTATGTGAAATGGGGAGTCCAAGAAGGCTTTTGAAGAAGAGAGAGCCATCATCCTATTTCTGTTTTAAGCCTATCACTCTCTCCACAGTGGAGGAAGTGCCATTAGGAGGGCAGACTAGAGGTGGCAGACCAGTTAGGAGGCTGTTGAGGTAGAAAGAGAGCACCTGGGAAGGGCTGCCTGTCAGGAACAGGTGGAAACAAAGTTAGAGCCCAATGACTGTCTGGCTCCAAGAAGGTGAGCCATCGAGGATTGCTGAGGATGAGCATCCGATTCTGGCTTAGGGGCTGGAGAGAGAATCATAGCGCTGGGGAAGGGCGGAGCAGCAGACCTTTAGGAGAGAAGGGGTAAGCTTGGTGTGAGAGCCGCTGCCTCTCAGGTGCCTGTAGGACTACCCGATAGAGATGCCGGCCGTCTCTGAGTGCAGGAGAGCACTCACTGAGAGAAGAGAGAGGCCCAGCACTCTGGGGCTGTGTATTAACTTTCTCTTTCTGTGTAATGAACTGCCACAAACATAGCAGCTCCAAAGAACACACGTTGATTATCTCACAGCGGTTCTGTAGGTTAGAAGTCCAGTCATGTCACAACTGGGTTCTCTGCTCAGGGTCTCAAATCAGGGAGTCAACTGGGGCTTCAGTCTCCGCTGAGGCTCGGGGCCCTCTTTCAAACGCACGTGGTGTGGTTCTTGGCAGAATTCATTTCCTGTTGCTGTATGACTGACGTGCCTGTTTTGCTGCTGCTGTCAGTCAGGGACCCTCTCAGGTCTTAGAGGCCCCCATCAGGACCTTTCTTGTAGCCCCATGGGGGCTGTTCACAGCATGACTGTTGGCTTCTTCAAGGCAGGAGGGCATCTCTTAGATGCTCTTCCTTCAATGCCTCTTTTAAGGGCTCATTTGATTTGGTCAGACCCATCCAGGATAAATTCCTTTATGATCAACTTGTAGTCAACTTATTTGGGACCTTAATTACATCTGAAAAATCCCTACACTTAATCATAGAGTATTATCCCATCATATTCATGGTCTCACCCACATTCAAGAGGAGGGGAATGCACGGTGTGTTCAGGGGGTGAGAATCTTGGGGCCATTTTGGATTTAGAATTCCCATCAGGTGGTAAATGAAGGCATGGCAGGAGGAGACAATCCTAGGAGAGGGTGTAGACCAGAAGGAGGCCCAGAATGTGTCCCTCAGTCATGGACCCAGGTTTGAAAGTGTTCTTCTGTCAATGTCCCAGGTATAGTCAAACCACTTAATGCTGCCTTGGAAGGAAGCAGATGCCTCAGGTCAGAGACATTTGTCATGACAACATCTTAAAGGCTGCAGGACCTCGGGATCTGAGGGAGATCTGTAACTAACTCAACACGCATCACACTGTACAGTACCCCAGGTCAGTGTGTCAAACCCATCCTGTGTTGGGACTGATGGGGGACTTTTCTTCCGTGGCTTCCATGGAGTGAATTTGCTAACCATCTGCTTCTTCTAATTAGAGTAGATTTTAGAAAACATGGCATTAACTCTAGCTCTTGCACTCAAATTTTGGGGGAACCTTGGGCAAGTCTTTTTGGCTTTCCATCTATTCAGCTGGGATGTGGTGTTTGAATAAATTATATCTGAGGCTTCTTCAAGATCTGAAATTCTATCCTTTTATCACTTAACACCCATTGTAGATCAGGAACAGTATGGCTTTCTTACGAATCATGGGTTAATAAGACATGGTTCCAGCCTTTCAGAAGCTCTTTCTCTGGTTGCTGTCCCCAGAATAAGTCAAGACCACTGACCTCTAAGTTCACCTCTTCACTCTGAGGACTAAGATGTTTTAATCCCACTGTGGATGACATGCCTATTTCTTTTACTTTTTTTCACCAATATAAATTCATAATAATACTACTAGAGGAAAATAGAAAAACAGAAACTAGCAAGAACCTTCTAGAACAAAGAGGCTATTTCATTTTTCCCCATCCTCATTTACATATATATTCTTTCTCATCATTGTAACTATAATCGACACACACTTTTGCACTTCGTTTTTTTACTTGACATTTTATCATGACCATATTTTTTCCATGACACTACCCATTTTTCATGATGCTGTGAACCTGAAGATAGTCAGTGTAGCATAATCTGTAACATTGACAAATTAGAATGAGCTTGAGTATCCAACAATAGGGGAATGGCTAAGTAAATTATGATGTATCAACTCGATGGAATATTATGCAACAAGATAATTGTGAAGAATGATTTTTTTAAGAAGGGCGGAATTTATAAACCATGATAATTACTTTCGAGGACAAACAGAACAATTTATTTAAAAAACATGTGGGTGAATCACCATATGTTATATACGTATGTATTTGTTTATCCTTCTGTTGATCATTTATACCTTGTCTGTCCCCACAAGGGGTTTGAGGTAAGTACACTTGCTGGAGGTAGCCCAGTGTACTATGTTTAATTTCTGGTCTTTGGAGCCAAACTCAGGCAGTTATGAGTCTTGGCAGAATGACCTTGGGAAGGTCATTCTCACCTATTTGCTCCTGCTTTCCTCACTGTATAATGGCACATGCATCGTTCCTTCGGCTAAGAATGAGTTTGAGGTTGAAAAGAAATAGTACAAGGAAAGCACTCCGTGCAGTCCGTGGCAGGTGGTAAGTGATGGGTAGCTGGTAGCCTCAGGTCTGCCCACTTCACTTTATACACTAGGAGAATGTATCTCAGTAGCGAGGTCAGCTGAATGCAGAAGTGTTTAAATTGGTTTGAAGTCTTGAAAAGTGTTGTCCACCCCTCTTTTGCTATTCATTTAAACCATAGTGTGCCTGGTCTTGGGACCCCTGGAGGCATGAAAGTATTTCATCTTTACCTATGGAGTAAGAATAAAAGAGGATAAAGAAGAATCAAAACTAAAGATCCAGGTGGAAGGAGTCATAGACCATGAGAATGATCTCCTTGTATTCTGTCCTTGAATGATGTTTTGAGTAAAGGTTACTTTTCCTTCTTAGCATGGTTCATATCCCTATGTACATAGGAAGCATATGTGAGCTTGAGAAACAAATACTTCACCCCGAAGTTTGATTTAATAGATGCCTGGGCATCTCCAATGTTTTATCGAAGCTCTCCAGGTGTAGCCCTCATTGAGAGTTTAGGGAACTACATCAAAGATGGGTAAGACTGGTGATCCTTGCCCTGAAGGTATTTTCAAGATTGCAGAGGTAGTAAGAAATAATGAGGAATACTAGATCAATCAAAATCTGTGGCTTCAGTCTCTCTTTAGCAAAATAGATTATACTTCTATGGTGCCCTTGGCTCTGCAACCTGTGATTCTAATTGCAAAGTAATTTTTTTTTGTTTTTGTTCTTTTAACAAAAGAAAGATGATGTAGTGTAAGCTATGTGCTAATGACTGAGGAGGTTTGTCTTGAGATATAGGGTCCATATGTCAAGGATGGCTCTCCAGAGGAGCAAAACTGACACATAAAGGAAGGATGGTAAAGAACCGAAAACAAGGAGGAAAGAGGCTTCTCCGATCTCCAGAAGAGACCTACAACAGGCATCTCACCATTTAAGTCCACGGTGATTTCAGTTTACAAGATTCTTCCTGGAAGCCCGCTCAGTGGGCTCAGGAGGTACACAGATAAGTGAAGCACAGACTTCGCCCTTGCGGGTCTCTCAGTCTAGGTAGGTGGAGACAGTCCAGTAGACCATGACACTGGAGTGTGGAAAGCACTGTGATGGAGGAGGATACGGTAGTGAATTCCATGCTGGCACAGGGGAAGAGCACCTGATCAGCTTAGTGGAATCCTGATAGACACGCTGGCATGGGAAATTCCCAGGCTGAGTTTTGAGGAACAAGATGGTATTCTTGATTGAAAGAAGGTAGAAGATTATCCCCGACAGAGGGAACTGGGAATTGAGTGACATTGAGCAGAGTGCCTGGCATACTATAGGCCCACAAAAGAATCCCTGTTGAAAAAGAAGGAAGGAAGGGAGGGAGGGAGGAAGGGAGGAAGAGAGGGAGGGAGGAAGGAAAGAAGGAAGGAAGGAGGGAAGGAAGGAAGGAGGGAAGGAAAGGGGGAGGGAGGACATGGAGAGGGAGGGATATGTCTGGTTCATTTCATTGAAATATCAAGTTTGAGGAGAGAGAGAGAGAGCTAGAGGTGACACTGGCTACGTGACTTGGACTTCATCGGGATGACAGTGAGAAGCCATCACAGATTTCAACAAAGGAGCGATGTTTTCAGATTTGTGTGGTAGAAAGGTCACTCTAACTGGATGGGGGAGGTAAGAAGGGTGAGGGAGATCAGGTAGGAGACTGTTGGAATAATTCAAGTGAAAAATGATACCATCTGGCCTAAGGCAAGGACAATGGGGATGGAGAGCATCTCCTTTATTGCAGGATGTAGTCGCAGGCCACACCCACCTACCTGTCTCATGTGGTCCAACCCCATCACCATGGCAACAGCCTCTTTAACATCCCTGGCCAGAGTGAGTGATAACAACTCTTACATCTGTTCTTGGAGGTCCTGCCTCTCTCTCTATTTTTTTCTCTTTCTTTTTTTTTCTTTTTTTCCCCTTTGATTGTATCTGATCCAACCTCACTGGGTAATTGAGTGTTTGAGAGTGAAAAATTATCTCAGCAGCTTGGCCCTTATCTTGACAGCGAAGCAGCACTTTTAATTTAATTTTGTTCAGAGACGCACGGGTAACAAATTTCACTAATCGCCCGGCTGTCGCCTTCCGCATGGTAACGAGCTGTTTGTTACCAGGCAGCCCAGCGTAAATACATGTGGAGGAGCAGGCGGGGGACAGAGACAGGGGCTGGGGAGGAAGGAAGGGACAGCTGCAATCAATATGAACTAGGCTGGGGCTCTGCCATCAGGTGTAGAATCAGAGATGGGAGGCCGGCTGTGTAACATGAAGAAAGGAGTTTAAGAGTTTGATTCACCAGAACTTCTCCTATTCTTGCTCTGTCTCCTTCAATCTGGGTGCAACCTTGAGCGAGCAGCTGAGCTATTTTGCATCTTGGGTCTCCAATCTATAAAGTAGGAGTGTGAATACACTTGCCTATCTTGCTGGGTGGCAAGAATTAAGTGAGAAACTACACAGTACGTTAATATCACCCCTAAGCATTAGGCTGTGATATTTTCAGTGCTAGTGAAGACCTTAAAGGAAAAAGCCTGCCCCCCCCATTTCAAAGTTTAAATTTCTTTTAGAACATTCACCCCAGACTATTGGCCATCTTTTGCTTGCATTCCTCCAGAGATGGGGAGCTCACTCACTGCTGAGGCAGCCAATAACTCTGGCTCTTAGAATTGTCTCGCTTATGTGGGTGTGAAATGTGCATCGGTCAAGGTTTCTATGCCAGTTTAGCCCCTGCCCTGTCTTCTGGACACCAGCAAAAAGTAAATTTGCAACCTTTTTCTAAGGGACCCCTGGCCCCTCAAATTTAGATATGGGAATAATATTGTTTCTCCTCACACACAGGCCTCCTTCTTAGATCCAGCTAAAAATGCCCAGAGAAAATCAGTGCTAGAAAAAAAGAAAAAGCCCATATACGTCATGCGGCACAACTTTGCGTTTTACATATGGGGAAACTGAGGCCCAGAGGGAGGAAAAGAAATTTTAAAATACTTGTTATTTATTGGTTTGTTTGTTTGTAAAATAGCTGTTATTTATTGAGCGTCCATTACAGGTCAAGCATTTTGCCTGCATTATCTCAGTTTTTAAATTTTTTTTTAACATTTATTTATTTTTGAAAGACAGAGACAGAGCATGAGTGGGGGAGTGGCAGAGAGAGGGGGAGACACAGAATCCGAAGCAGGCTCCAGGCTCTGACCTGTCAGCGCAGAGCCCGACGTGGGGCTCGAACCCACAAACCATGAGATCGTGGCCTGAGCTGAAGTCGGATGCTTAGCCAACTGAGCCACAGGCACCCCCATTATCTCATTTAATCCTTACACTACAAGGTCTTATCCTGGTTTTATAAATGGGGAAACTGAGGCACAAAGAGGGAAAGCAGCTTGCCCATGTCACAGTTGTAGGGAGGATTAGAGGTTAGAGATTGAAGCTCCTGTCTTACTCCAAGGTCTGCAGGCTTGTCTGTTGCAGTTTTTGCCTCAAATCGCACACAACTCCAGTAGATGGGGAACTAGAAATGAGGTTCCCTGACTGGTCATACAGCCACTCTGGAAGCAGGTGCAGCCCAGAGTTTCCTATGTAAATGGCGGTATAGATCCCCATCCTCTCTGTGGTACCTGGACCTGAAAGCAAGGGAGACTGTGACAGAGAGAAAAAGAGAGCCAGCCTGTCCCTCCCTCTCCCCTGGGCCCCCTCCCCTCGCCTCTCCTACCACTGCCAGACTCCAGTCGATGGATCCTTGGTTCTGGATTTATGAGTCTTCTTGGTGTCTTTCTTTCCATCTGAGAGGGCTTGACTCTTCCCTCTCTCAGCTAATTAAAAACCCCAGCCCAGGCCGCCAGCCTTGGATCACAGGCTGCTGGGCAGAGGCGTGCTGACGCTGCTCTGATAAATCACTCCCTGGGGCCAAGGGAGGCTGGAGCACTTGTCAGAGGGGCTGGGCCCATCCTGCACTCCCCAGGGAGACTTGGGGACTGCTACAAATGGACCATGTCCGCCCCTCGTCACCCCCGAAGGGGCTTCATTAGGAAAAGGAAGGTGGGAAGCACCCAAAGCTGATGGGGTACAAGTGGCAGCAGAGTCACCTTCTGAAAGCATTTGTTAGATTGTGTCACTCCCTCATACTTCTTCAATGGCTCCCACTTGGCCTCCGTGATAAATTCTCCACTTCTGAGTCCAACGTTGGATGAGGTGGAGCATAGCGTTTGAAAGCACTGCCTTTGGAGATAGACCCTAGGGTAGATCCCGGCGTGACTGTTCACTTAGCCGGGACACGTACTTAACCCCTCTGCGTTTCCTGTTCTTCACTCGTGAAGTGGAAATAAAACTGCATGTTGAGATGCAGGCATAGCTATAGTTACACACGCGCGTGTATGAGGGAGTATGTGTGTGTGCGTCAGTATTCACCATTCCCACTACTCTTACCTGCCGTCAGTGTTAGCCAACCCTGCCTCTCGAGCCCTCACTTCTGTTCTCTCCCTTGTTCGGACCCCCTCCAACACACCCTGGGCATCTTCCCTCGCCAGTGTTTGCCAGTGCTCTTGCATCAGCCTGGAGTGCCGTGTCAACCCAGCTGTGTCTCACGACACCTGACTCTCCTTCTAGATCTGGCTGGAATGAATATCGCCACCTTTCTGAAGCTTGCCCTGATCCCTCTGGTTAGAATGTCACCACGGCATGATACCTGTATGTCTTTTGTTGTCAAGTCCTTATCGCTTTAAAATTTTTTTTAATGTTTATTTATTTTTGAGAGAGAGAGAGAGAGAGAGAGAGAGAGAGAGAGAATGCGAGGGGGAGGGGCAGAGAGAGAGGGAGACTCAGAACCTGAAGCAAGTTCCAGGCTCTGAGCAGGGGCTCAAATTCACGAACTGTGAGGTCATGACCCGAGCTGAAGTCAGATGCTTAACCAACTGAGCCACCCAGGCGCCCCAAGCCCTTGTCTCTTTTAAAACCCTGGTTGGTTCTGTGTCTCTGCTCCCCTTGCACACACCTGCATGTGTGTGCACACACACCTTTCACTAGTGCCTGAAATCATGTTTGATGCAGTTAGACATGCAGTCAGTGTTGCCAACCGGAATAAGAATCCCTAATAAGCCCACTTCTTGTATTGTTAAAGTCTTCCCCACGCCCCGTAGATGGGAATGCTTTAATGCTCATTCGTCCAACTATATTCTTGACAGCTGAGGGTGGTGATAATAATGGCCATCACCCGGGCTTGTGCGAATGGCACGAACAGTTGCCCTTTGGTGATGAGTGACTTCCCCAGGCCACAGAGCTAACCAGTTCCACAGACTGGAGACCCACTCCTCTGACTTTCATTTTAGTCTTTCATCCACCAGGGCAGGCTTTGTTCTAGCCTCCCCTGGTGAAGTCTGGAAGGATCTCCAGTTTTGAATTACTCTTGCCTTACTCTATTTTGTGGAGGTGTTTGGTAGAGAATAATAGCTCTGCTCTGTGTCGCCACCCCCCGCTGGGGTCCGTGGCTGGAGTTACCCAAGAGCGCCCCCCAGTGGCCGCAGACGTAATTTGTCACTCGCCAGAGAGAAAGCGTGGTTTCTCCAATCACGCGTTCACCAGGCAGGCTTTCACCAGTCAGCCCCTGAGTGTGTAAGATGTGTGTAAGAGGTAAGATGGGTCAAACCGAGTTCCTGGCCCTGGGAGACTAAGTCTCCTCAGAGAGGGAGGGTGACATTAAAACAGAGACTTAAAGTCCAGCGTGATAAACAACATGATCGGGGGTACTGGGGTGTCATGGAAACACAGAGGAGAGGCTGGAGGGTGGGCGGTAGGCAGAGGGGAGAGGAGAAGTTCCTGAAGGAGAGGAGGTCTTAAAGGAGTAGGTGAAGTGAATCCAGCCGCATCCAGAGTAGAGCAGAGAAAAGGGAGAGTAGAGAGGAAGGCGCCCCCTGAGGCAGGGAAGCTGGGCTGGGGGCCCAGGGCGAGGTCAGCCAGGTAGTGTCACAGAGGCCTGGGACCCACACACACCCACGCAGGGGATGTGCTCAAGCATCGTCATCAGAGGGCGACGGAGCACCTGTCAGACCCCTTCTGTTGGAACTTTTCCTGCACTGTCATCTTTGGCTTTCCCCATTTTCTCACCTCTTCTCTGCTCCTGTCTTCATACTCCCCAGCTCTCCTCCTTTGTAGATGTCTCTTGTTCCATTTCCATCTGTCTATCTCTCCTTCCTCTCATTTTCCATCTTTTAAGTCTTAACTCTGTTTTGCCATCCCTGCAAAACCCCCTTTGTCCATACCTCTATCTTTTAAAATATTTGCTTTTGAAAGAGAGAGTGGAGGCAGGGGCAGAGAGTGAGATAGAGAGAGAGAGAGGGAGAGAGAGAGAGAGAATGCCAAGCAGGCTCCACACTGACAGCACAGAGCCCCCATGTGGGGCTCGAACTCATGAACCATGATATCATGACCTGAGCCGAAATCAAGAGTCGGTGGCTTAACTGACTGAGCTACCCAGACACCCCCATATACACCTCTGTTTTCACTTTGGATACTGACCCTCCATATGCTACAGAGAACTGGATCAGAAGTCAGAATTCCTGGCCCTGCTGTTACCTTGCTGATGGGGTGGTGAAGCTGTTTAACTTCTCTGTACCCTAGTTTCATCCACTGTTGTTGTTGTTGTTGTTGTTGTTGTTGCTATTTTAAGTTGGACTGTATCTGTGTTACCATATTGCACGACTCCAGGATCCACCCTTGGACGCCAGCCCCTGGACCCACGAGAGGCAGGCCCCAGGACTGTGCAACCAGGGTCCTGAGCTAGATGAACTCTGAGCACCTGTTCATGTTGATGCCCTTCCCTTCTGCTCTCCCTGTCTCATATCCCCCCATCCCTACTCTCCCGGGTCTCCTCTCTCTATCTCTTCTCGTTTCTAACTCGTGCCAGACTGCAAGATGTCTGCATGCAAAGGGAAGTGCTTCCAAATGGAGAGAGTGATCTGTAATTGAAAGACGATGGTTTGGGCAGAAGGCATTTGTTTTCATACTGCTGGCATTACGATTCACAGTGTCTCAAACCAGCTGAGACTCGGGAGACTGTATTACATGCGGATTTAGAGGCCTCCCAAGGAGCCTGAAGACTGAACAAGATAAATTCAGGGATGTGTGCTATTCTGGGGACGCTTCATTTTTGGAAACAATAGAAAATTTTTTTTATTACTCCAGCAGATGGATTCGGGGAATCTTGATGTGGTGGTTGGGAGCCCTGGAATTCTGTACAGTGTGTTGTTGAAGAGCATGGATTTCACTGTCCTAAGTTCAAATCTTGCCATGGCCCTTTTTGCCTATGCCACTCCGAACAATTAACTTCTCTGGGATTCAAGGTCGTAATCTGTAAAACAGGGATGATGGTACGTTCAAAAGGCGTTGTCGCTCAGATTACTTGCATTAACTTAATCTTTTATCTTCATTTTCAAGGTGAGGGCTCTGAAGTTCAGAAAGATGAAGTTCCTTGCCAGCAAGTGGTAGAGGCAGGGCATATGCTTAAGTGTGTTTGACCCCAAAGCTGGCACTTACATCTTTGACATTATACTGCCTCATGTTTGAGCCTGAAAATCTCTAAGTTTATGTTTTCACAGCCTTCAAGTTAGGGGGTGGGGGAGGTTAAGGCTCCCAATACCCACAGAGATGCAGTGGGTATGGGTTTCGATAATTGGAAAGGAAGGAAGAGAACAAGGATTAAGTCATTCATTTGTGCTCACACTAACTCGACTAACATTTCCTAAACGCTTGTATGGGCATGATGGTTTTTGAGCCCAGCACTGACTAAGATGTGCCCTGTGTTCTAGACAAACCCAGAATCTGGTAGAGGAAAGGGACTGGTAACTAAAATAATGAATTACAGACACTCAGAGGAACGTTATGGGTGTATATACTGGGGGAGACCAAGGAAGGTGGGACCAGTTCTAGATGGAGGCTAAGTCAGGAAGGCTTCCACACAGGCTGGTAGCAATATTACAACTAGATCTTGAGAGAAAAGTAGGTACTCACCATATGGAAGAGGCGAGGAAATGACATTCCAGGTGGAGGCAGATACCGGTCTCCTGAGGCTGCCGTAACAGATTACCTCAGAGTTGGTGGCTTACAGCAACAAAAACTTGTTCTTTCCTAGTTTTGGAGGCCACGAGTCTGAACGCAAGGTGTTGGCCAAATGCATTTCTTCTGGAAGCTCTGACAGAGAATCCGTTCCATGCCTCAGTCCCATCTTCTGCCTCTGTCTTCACGTGGCCTTCTCCTCTTAAGGTCTCCCTTTGTCTTTCTCTTTTAAGGATCTGAGTCATTGGATCTAGGGCCTAGCCTAAATCCAGGATGATCTCATCTTGAGATCCTGAACTTAAATGCATCTGCAAAGACCCTTTTCCCAAATAAGATTGCATTGCGAGATGGACAGATCTTTTGGGGGCTACAGCTCAACCACTTGCAAGCAGGAAGCAGAGAAAAGGTTCATAGATGTTAGAAATCAGCCAGGTGGGGTTCTCTGTCAATGACAGGGGGCTCTTTGGTGTGTCTCAGGGAGCTTGGATTCTCGCCGGGTGATGCTTTTCTCTAGACCTCGGTTTCCCCATTTGAAACAGCAGGGCTCAACTGAGATGATATTTAACATCTTTTCAATGTTGATATTCTGGGGCCTTGGGACGCAGGCAAAGACTCTTTTGCCCAGTAGATCCCAAAATAGCAATCTGGACAGGAGCCGGACCACAGCAGCTTGGAGGAAACACCGGCCGTCCCAGTGGCCCTGGCTGGACCGTGATAACAGCTCTCTAACACTGCTGTTAATCTTTAATTGGTATTTGATTTGATTTAACATGATCTTCTGCTTGTAAAACACCTTGAGATGTTTCTGCGTTGTGAGCGCATCCTGGAGACGCCAGTTTATTGTATTAACAAGTCTCGGCCTGAACATAAAGGGAGATAATTAGAAACAGCAAAGTCCCTTGACACACTCAGGGCAGCCAAAAAGCTCTCGGGAAAACAATCCTCTCGGCTGCTTTCATGTATCCTAAAGAGAAAGCTGTTGGAGCAGCCCCAGTGGATAGAAGAGCTTGTTAGGGTCACTTGGCACACTGTTTATAGCTCTCAGCTAACATTGCCTTTATCTAGCTTTTGTGGCCCTGTGGCTCGTAACACCCCTAGTAAGTTTTGCTACAACTCCTAGCTGTACAACCTAGGAGCCCACTGGAATTTGTTTGTAACATCTTTTGGCATGTAGAGTATGCTTTCTCATAAAAACAAACATAGGCAAGGGCAAAGTTCCTAGGCTGGCTCAGAAAAGTTGACTTACCTCCTAATGGATCAGCAGTATCACAGTACTATCAAGGTGCCCAGGTGACCCCCTACATGGTTCCTTAACCTGAAGAAGTGTACCTTAAAGGTGACAAGGTTATAAACTGTAGGTGTTTCTAAGAATAGTACTAGTTAGCACTTTACAATGTGATATATTTGAATTGGGATTATACCTGACAATATCAAGTGTGTAACAGAGATCTGCGTAAACTAATGTGGTTGTGTTCTAAGGCTATTCTATAAAAATTGTACTTACTCTAGAGTGCCCTTGAAGTAAGAGAATGGAACAGAGTGTGTTAGCTTCTGATGCTGCACCGAGCATTCTGTGTAATCTCTACTCTGCTGTGCCTGAGTTATGGCAATAGTGAAAGTCATGGTTTGGAGTCATGGCTAGCCCCTCAAAAGGCTTTCTGGATCCATAGTCTTCCTGCCTCTTGATGGGATTATGAATAAGGATTATGTTTCCAGTCTTATATACAAGCCCAATTAACCTGTTATAAATAAGAAATATGAATAGTATTGCATTCACTACACATAAATATCCTTTATGAAGTTAATTTTATAGAAATACATCTTCTGTATTTCTGTGGTGTGCTAGAAAAGCCGGGTGACATGCATGTATGTGTGCATGCCTGCATGTGCACACACACACACACACACACACACACACACACCCCTTCCCCACTGCTCAGAAAGCATCAGCATCCGTGGGCACCCAAGGGCATGGCTTGGAACTTGAACAGAGATTCCGCTGAGTGTATAGCTTATCTCTATGTGGTTTTAAAACAACCTTTCTCTGATTCTCCATCTGCAGGAACAATGGTTAATAATTCTAGAGGGAAAAAAAAAGTTTGAAAATCAGATTTCTGGGCAGTACCTCCTGGGATTCTTGTTCTTATGTAGAGCCCAGAGCACTGTATTTTTAATAAGCTCCATAAAGGATTATGAGCCAGGGAACAAGCAAAGCTATGTGTGCTCAATAAGATAGAAGTGCTGTTGAAAGAGAGCTCTCTTTTATTGTATTTTATTTTATTTTTAAGTAGGCTTCATGCCCAGCCCGGAGCTGAACGCGGAGCTCAGCACGGGGCTTGAACTCACAACTCTGAGATCAAGACCTGAGCTAAGATCAAGAGCTGGACACTCAACCGACCGAGCCGCCCAGGCGCCCCAAGAGAACTCCCTTTTAGGTGCTAGGTGTAGTTGAGTGGTGTAAGTGTGGCTGTCTAGTGAGAGTGGTAGCCTTGTTCTTATCCAAGAAGAGAAGTCACTCTCATGGTGACTGGATCAGGCAATGGACAGGGAGGATGACACCTTGGTCAATCCATGGGCATGGAGATGTGGGTAGGCTGGGCCACTCAGGCGCCTCACCACAGGGCCAACCGTGCTGGAGTTGGCCACAAATGGAGTCAGGCTTCTTGCTGTGCAGAGTTCAGTGTGCTGCACGAGAGAGGGCTCATCCTTGGAACCCAAACCCGGCTTAAGGTCCTGGCTCCACCACTTATCAACTGCATGGCCTTGGACAAGTGACACAGAATATCTGGGCCCCTTGTCTTGGTCTGTGGAAATACTGATAGTGCAGTCATATGAGGTTTAGGAAAATAATGTGGGCGAAGAAACTCTTGTACTGCGTGGCACACAGTACGTTCCCAAATGTCTCCTCCCCTCCTCTCTTCCTTCCTCCTTCTCTCCTTACACAGGGACGAGAAAATCTTCTGAGGACTGAATTAGGGGCCTCTTGTCCCTCTTCATTCTCCCACTGAAAGTTCAAGGATGACAGTATTTATTTCCTTGTTCAGAGAATGTAAACAAGCCACAGCCTGGACCGGAATTAATAATTTATACAACAAATCACATAATGTGCATTTGGAATCCACGATTTACAGCCTCCCACTAACTTCAGGATTTACCCACTTGACTCCCTCCCGTGTGTCAAGGGCTCAAGCTGGACACTTAAGACGCATTTAAATTATCTGTGTGCAAAGACACCACCTAGAAACAGAAAGGCAACCTCTCCCTGATGAGCCTCTGTAAATGTTTGGAATAATAAAACTAAACTACACATCAGCAAAGCTGATGGGGGTGGGTAGGAGGATATCTTTCCATTAAAAAAAGAAGAAGAGATTGAACGGGAATTGGGCTGAATTTGAGTAAGCAAGAATGAATGCTTAGTAAAGGGAGGATGTAGTGAAGGAAAGAAGCAAGCGTGAAAATGGGCTGTTCTGATCCCACACTGCCACACAGTCAGGTTCTTTGTGGACTCCAGTAGGCTGCATGGTGAGCTACGGTGATCCTGGGTTTGGACCCTGATGACCTTTTTTTCTTCTTTCTTTTTCTCTTTTCTTTTCCTTTTTTTTTTTTTTTTTTTTTTTCATAGCACACATACTTTTTTTTTAAAAAATTTAAACATTTATTCATTTTTGAGAGACAGAGTGTGAATGGAGGAGAAGGAGAGAGAGAGGCAGACACAATCCGAAGTAGGCTTCAGGCTCTGAGCTGTCAGCACAGACCCAGATGCAGGGCTTGAACTCATGGACCCCGAGATCATGACCTGAGCCAAAGTCAGATGCTTAACCAACTGAGCCACCTAGGAGCCACTCACAAAGTTTTTTTTTTTTTTTTTTTTTAACAAATGGCTTGGCATCCTGAACCTCAGTTCTTCCCTTTAAAAATGGATCTGTTGCTAATGTAGCTTTTCCTACATGGCTGACATGTGCAGTCTTATTTCTTATTTATTTGTATGCCCTTAGTACTTACTACAAAGCATGGCAGGGACAGTCAGAAACAATGTCCTCTCCCCTGTATCATGAGGCATTTTTAACTTGTGTCTACAAGATAACAATTTTGAGCATGGAGGGCATGTGAATTAATTTGATCTTTGGCAAATATCCTCAGAGTACAAAGATACAGATGAGGACATCAAGGCCAAGAGAGGTTATGACAGTTGCCTCAAATCATGCAGCTAGTAAACAGCAGGCTGAAGTTTAAATCTGGGCCTTCTTTTTCCACAGGCCCTGGTCTCCTCATACAAGTTCATCGGGAGAGTAGACAGAATTTATATTGCATCATTGATTGTTTTGGTCTCTGACCTTGATGCAACTTGAATAATTTAATATGCTTGTAGCAAATGTTTGCACAGCACATTGTTAAATAAGTGAAAACAATTGTAGAAATTATACTGATTTCTAGTTAACAGAGATCTTTGTAATCCCCAGAAGTGACCAGAGATGGGATGGGTTGCATTGGGAGTTGTGAGATCCCTGTTCCAGGACGTGTGTAGGTGAAGGCTGGATACTACTAAGGATAATCAAGAGTAAAATGGGTGAGGGCTTACACTAGAAAATAATAGGAAAAGAAGAGCAATGATAATGCATACTAAGGGTTCGATGCCCTCTTGGCGGAAAGGCAAGTGCAGCCATTGTGCAAAACAGTATGGAAGTTCCTCGAAAAAGTTTAAAATAGAACTACCATATCCAGTAATTCCACTACTGGGCATTTACCCAGGTACAAAAACACAAATTCCAAAAGATACATGCATCCCTGTGTTTATTACAGCATTATCTACAATAGCAAATTATGGAAGCCACCCAAATGCCCATTGATAGATGAATGGATAAAGATGTGGGGACACACACACACACACACATACACACACAATATGGAATATTACTCAGCCATAAGAAGAATGAGGTCTTCCCATTTGCCACATCATGGATGGATCTAGTGGGTATAATACAAAGTGAAATCAGTCTGTCAGAGAAAGACAGCTATCATAGGATTTTACTTATATGTGGTATTTAAACAATGAACAAAGAAAAAGAGAGACAAACAAGAAACCAGACTCTTAAATATAGAGAACAAACTGATGGCTCCCAGAGGGGAGGTGGGTAGGGGGATGGGTGAAATAGGGTAAGAGTACACTTATGATGAGCACTGAGGAGTGTGTAGAATTTTTGACGTTTTTTTGTTTATTTTTGAGACAGGGAGAGACAGAGCATGAACAGGGGAGGGTCAGAGAGAGGGAGACACAGAATCGGAAACAGGCTCCAGGCTCTGAGCGGTCAGCACAGAGCCTGACGCGGGGCTCGAACTCACGGACCGCGAGATCATGACCTGAGCTGAAGTCGGCCGCTCAACCAACTGAGCCACCCAGGCGCCCCTTGAATTTTTGAATCACTATATTGTACACTTGAATTTTTGGATCATTATATTGCACAATATAGTATACACTATGTTGTATAGTGTATACTATATTGTTCACAGAATTGTACATTAATTTTACTGGACTGAAAAGAAATATATTTTTATAAGATACACAGAAGCTGTTGTTAAGCAAAAGAAACAATAATGCCTATCATTCATTGAGTGCTTACAAAGTATTGGGCTCTGTGCAAAGCACCCACAAACATAGTATGTATACATTATCTCCATTTTCAAGGCAGGAGAATGAAGATCAGAATGATAAAGTAAGTTGCCTGATATGGATCATCAGTGGGTGGTCCCAGCAGGATACACACCCAGGTCTGTCTGACTCCAGAGTCTACAGTTTTCACAAATATTTTTGATTACTCTGAACTCTGAAGGGAAACTGTCAGACTGTTGGACCCATTGAGGCAACTAGATCAACCCATTGGTATGCTCGCAAACTGGCTCACTGAAGAAGAGAATAATGTAAAAAGCCTTATTTGTAGCACTTGCCAATTTCCAAGGTATAAATTCTTCTTCCATGTCTAATTTTAAGTCATTAGGTTTCACAACTACTGTGCAACATCTTTGAGTATTTAACACTTAGCTCTTAGGAGCCAAATTGTGCCAGTTCCAGCCCACCATTGCCCCAGTCCCAGCAGCAAGTCAGAGTGTATCTCTTAGGAATTACTGTCTTGCGTTTCTGTGCCTGGCACAGTTTGGCCCATGTGTGGAATATAGAAGCTCAGTATGTATTTGTTGACTAAGGAATAAAAAAAAAAACAACACTTGAATGATAAGTGAATAATCAAGACTGGAGAGGAAGGTGGGAAATGCATCTTCAGCCCTAAAATAAGATGGACACAACATCTTTTTACTGTGCACCTATCTGAGCTTCTCTATGGCAATGAGGTGATCTGTTGACATAGAGTTTGAGTGTAGATGTTCAAACACTACTGATGCCCTCCTGTTCCCACTTCCCAGAAGAGCTGATCTTCCATGAACCAGCAACTCCCCTCCAAATGCACTGCACTGGATGACTTTTCTCTGTCCCCAGTGTTGTCACCACCTGTCACCCCTTGATCCTCACTGCCACTCTGGTAGTGACACATTCTCCCCCAGCAGCCAGCTGAGCATCATACCACATTAACTTCATCATGCTGTCTTTTTTCTCAATGGCCTTTGATGGCTCCCTCACATGTCCCTGCCCACTTCCTCAGCGTCCTCTCATGTGACTCATCATTTTTTTCCCCACTGTATCCCACCCTGGAACATACATCCTTGCTTCCAACTATCGGGACTGGGCTTCACTGTCCCTTTCTAAAAGAAGTCCCGATGCTGTGCTCTCTTGTCCTACACTATCCTTCTCCATCCTAGCGTGAATCAGAGTACATGACATATTCACATCTGTAAATTCCCACCCCTTATAGATTGAAAAATTCATGAGAGTGGAGGCCACATCTGTTTCTGTCTGGCTCCCTTTACCTAGCAGTGTCGGGGAATTGGCCGTGTTGTGTTGCAAGACCTCCTCCTGTGGGTCAGAAGGCTGTGCCCTGGAAAGCAGTGTGGGAAAGAGTTTTCAAGGCTGCACTCTGGGGTCAGCCTCTTCGGTTCACATTTTATTAGCCCTGCGATGTCAGGTAGCCAATGCATTCATACGGACTTGATTTAGCTCCATCACATGGTATCATAAGGATTGGCGAATTCGATATACAGCACTTAGTGTAGGACTCGGCAGAGTTAAGCACTTAACCACGGTAGTTATTCTAATATTTTTATTTTGAGTCCAAGTGATGCCTCAGCTCAAACTCCCACTTAACTCCTTCTCTTCACCAAGGAGGTAATGACTGTATTTTCTCTTCTCAGAAAGAGAGATCCCATGGAGCCGGCTCCTTCCCCCTGGAATAAAGTGACTGGTTGGCCTCTCTGTCCACTCATTCATTCATCTATTTATTTATTAACCAAATATTAATTTAGCTGCTACTCAGTAGCAGGTTCAGTGCTAGAGGAGCTAAGGTAGGGTCCACACCTCTGAGGAGGGTGTAGTCACAGGGGAGGGGGAGGGCAGTCTACATTCTTCTCTCCCTGCTTATAGGATTTCACTAAAAAAAACTTGGCAAGGAGCCAGTTGGGAGATTGGTCTGCAGAAAAGCAATAGCCTTTGATATGCCCTGTTCTTTGTAGTTTGAAATACAAGGGAAAGGAGAGAAGGCGGAGAGAGTACCCATCTCCCACATTAGACTTTGAGTAGGACTGAGGCATCATTATGCCCATTTTATCACTTGAGGAACCTGTGTGATACAACAACAAAAAGAAATGACCATCCTAGGCCATGTCGCCAGAAAGTTGGTGAATCTGGGAATTTGAATTCTGCTGCCTCTTGCAATGGTATTTTCTGTTCTTTGAGCCGCTGACTCCTAGAAAACCAAGGAGGAAGCAACACTGCTGATGCTGGTCCTGGTTGACGACTGAAATGGAAGAAGAAATTCATAGTTATGATTCCCAGGGCTGCTGTTACCTCTGCTCTAAGCATGCCTACAACCTAATCTCAATTCTTCTACACTTACGCACATATTCATGTCCTCACATATATACATAGGTTTCTATTAAATTTAGTAGGGCTTCTAGTTTAGCTCTTTAGGCTGTTCAGGTGTGGGCATTTCATAAATAAATACGCACTAATGTTGTTACTATTATTGCCGTCCCATAAATTTAACAGCACAAGCAGGAAGCTCCAGGTGTGTATAGCACCTGAATTACGGTTACTTAGGGAACCTCTGCTGGCGTGTCCCTGTCGTCTCTACCTGAGTGATGCCTCTGTACAGCTCCTTCTGCAGGAATAATCTGTGTCCTTCCATCCTAGCACAAGGAGCCAAGTGCCCCTGGGGGTGGGGTGGGGAGTGTTTTTACAAATATACAACGATGTGTAACTTGGATGTATCATCGCTGGCCAGCCCGTAGTCTAGGAGGAACCATGACGATTCACTGGGCCTCCGCTGATAATATTCACAGGTATAGCAGACAACGGTCATGGGGCGCTCAGCATATGCCAAGCAGTGTGCTGAGGGCTTGAAATACATAAAGAGCCATCAGGAAGTTAAGTAACTTTCCCAGCGATATTAGCTAACAATTACTGAGCCTTTCTTATGTTGGCCACTGTGCTGGTAACTTGTTACTTAGGTCAAGTAATCTTATGAAGTAGGTAGTTTAATTATTCTTGCTTTATAAATGGGAACGCTGGGATTTAGGAAGATCAGATCACTGGTACCAGCATCTTCCAGTAGGAATTGGCAGCACTGGTGCCTGATCCCAGCTCTGTGGGACCCTAAGGGCTGTGTTCCTAACTCTTCCTTTTCATGACCTACAACACTTCACACTGTCAAGAAATTACTGAGCTGGGTTTCAAGCTTATTTTCTCTGATCGCAGAGCTCAGAAGCCTTCCATGTCACCCACTTCTCTTCTGGGATGATGTGTGCACCTAGGGTCTCCCAGAGAGAAATGCCTCTGTAGAGATGAAAGGGACTTCCTTCGCTGGGAGGCCAGCCCTGATTTTGTGAGTCACTCTCAGCGTCTCCTTCCTCTCAGCCCTCACCAGGTCTTGGAGTCTTCAGTAAAACAACCTAGCCTTTTTACTGGGTACAATGTCATTATGTCTCCTCTGGACCGTCTCGCCTCCCTGACTATAGTCCCTTCAGGTTGCCCGGGGTATGACACATCAGGTGCACAGGGAAGCTTTTTGTTTTTATTTTTTTTAATTTATTATTCTATTAATTTTTTAAGGAAGCGCCAGTGTGGAGTCCATTGTAGGACTTGAACTCACGACTCTGATATTGAGACCTGAGCTAATATCAAGAGTTGGATGCTTAACTGACTGAGACACCCACAGGGAACCTTTCTAAATGAAAGGGGGTCTCTTCTAAACTTGAAAGTCCCTGAGTCTCCTTCTGGGGATGAGGGCTTTTCAGCCTTTCTCATTTATTCATTTAAGTAGGTCCTGGTGTTAGTTCTTTATGGCTCCATAACAAATGACCCCCAAATCTTCAGGTTTAAACAACAAACATATGTTATCTACTTATTATCTCAAAAAACATTTATTGATTGACCTGTTGCCTCAACTGACATTTATTCTGTGGGTCAGGGGCTCAGGTACCATGTAACTATTCCTCAAGCTTAGGGTTTCTCACAAGACTACAGTGAAGTCATAAACCTAGGCTATGGTCCCCTCTCAAGGCTTGACTTGGGGGAAGGGTCTGCTTCCCAGCTACCTCATGTGATGGTTGGCAGGATTCATTCCCACAGGGGCTGTGAACCAGAGGCCACTCTCACTTCTTTGTCTTGTGGGCCTTTCTCTCTGGCAGCTGACAACATGGCTGGCACCTGGCTTCACCAGAGCAAGAAAGTGAGAAAGGGGCAAAGAGAGTGTGAGCAAGATGGGAGTCACAACCTCTTGTACCCTAGTCATGGAAGTGACATCCCACACTTTTGTTGTATTCCGTTTGGCAGAAGCAAGTCAGTAGGGGAAGGGATCACACGAGAGTGTGATTACCAGGAAGCCAGGACCATTGGGAGCCATTTTAGAAGCTGTCTACCTCAGTCCCCCACCCTCTTTCCTTTTCTTCAAACCAGATGTTTCTCTCATTTCAGGTGACTCATGCTTTTTCATGTCTGTAGACTTAAAGAATGGTTGATTGCCAAGCTTCAGGTTCTCACATTCTGTGCAGAATGTTCTTCAGCCTCCTGGTGTAAGCATCCTCTGATTTTGTTAATTTTTTTTTAATGTTTGTTTATTTTTGAGACAGAAGGAGAGCGACAGAGCACGAGCATGGGAGGGGCAGAGAGAGAGGGAGACACAGAATCGGAAGCAGGCTCCAGGCCCTGAGCTGTCAGCACAGAGCCCAATGTGGGGCTCAAACCCACGAACCATGAGGTCATGACCTGAGCTGAAATCAGACAGTTAACCCACTGAGCCACCCAGGCACGCCCCCTCTCTGATTTTCTTATAGACGGTCTTTGAAGAATAAGATTTCTGCCTTTAACCCAGGCGCCTCTCCTTGTTTTCCACCCCAGAGGTACACTTGTAGATCATATCCTTTGTCACAAGGTCTTTGGATCCCCCTCCTTGAGACTATGAAGTCCCTGCAGTATCCTCAGCACCCAACACAATGTCTGGTGCTCAGCAGATACCCAACACATCTCTGCTGACAAGGTGAATGAATGAGGATGTGTTCGGTGTTTGCACGGTGCCAGGACGGCTGGCCTAAAAGGCCATGAAGTATCGTCTAGGATGAAGCCCACTTCCGTTGTAAGCTCCTCCCTCCCCCGCTCCCTGGCCTCCTCTGTTAACACTGTACTTACTCTTTGTGCCTGTTACCTCTGCCACTCTAGTTGATGCACCGTGTCCTGTTCACCCATCTCCAGGACCACACACCCGTTTTTCTACTCATCTCTCTCATTACAAGCCTCAGCTCTCAGGAACAGTTCTCGGATACCCAAACCCGGATTAGGGGTCCCCTCTTCTGCACTGGCCTCTGTTGTCATGGTAGTCTGCTTGCGTTACATTCTCTGTTTGGAGCCTGCTACCCCACATTGAGACCCTTGGAGGCTCTGATCTCTGTATCCCCAGCTTAGAGCACAGAGCTCAGTGAAGAAGGGGCCTTCGAGAAATATGTGTGACTAGATGATTTCCTCCTCTTACAGACAGGGAGATAGACATCCAGGGAGGGGAGGGATTTCGCTGAAGGTGGCATGGTGTATAAATGGCAGAGTGATGTTCAGGTTTGGTCTCTTGTGCCCCAGGACAGAGCACTTTGCACAGGCCCCAGACACTTCCTTGTCGCTCAAGGACAAGACAGTATGTGAGTCTGGCATGTCCCTTGGGCTAAGGCCGCTATTGTTCTTCTGTAGGTGGAATATTTCAGCCAGCAAACTTGAAAGGTTTAGACCCAGAATGTCAGCCTGAAATGGGTAGAGGCCTCTGTGTGGAAATATGCTTGGGCAGAAATGCTGCACAGGAACATTCTTTCCCCTCTCATTTTTTCCCTCTTTTATTCTCCTTTATATTCTCTTCTCAAAGGTCTAAAGGCAAAGCTGTTTATCTCCAAATGGCTGTTTCAACACAATGCAAATGTGCTTTTGCTGAAATGTTAGTGGTCTGAAGAGAAGGCAATGGATTGGAAAACCAGGGGAAAATGCCCTTCTATTTAAAGAGCTGGAGACAGGTGTGTTTATCCTAATAAAGTCCCCAGGTGCTTAGCAGCCAAACTCATCCACCCAAAAAAGGGCAGAATCCTTTGTGCCCTGCAGGGACCCAGTTCATTCCTTTGTAAGAATGATGGTTTGGGTGCTGAGAAGACCCTTGGTCTTATGATGTGCTTCTTGGGCCAATGCTCCCTCTCATTCCTTAGACCTTCGGGAGACCCTGATGGTAAATAAGCCCCTGGGTGATGCAAGAGGAATGCAGATGTTGCTGGGGTCACGCAGACCTCGGTAGAATCCCAGCTCTGCCTCCGATGGTTTGTGCAACTTGGAACAAGTGTCTCATCTCCCTGAGCTTCATTTTCCTCATTTATAAAATGGAGATCATGGTGCTTAACCCAAAGGGTTGTTTTAAGGGCTGGGTAAAACAAAGCAAGTCAAGCGCCTAGACCAGGGCCTTGGTTCTCAAAGTTGCACTTGTGGAATATTTATTATTTTTACTTTTTTTCTATGTTTGGATGTCCTCTGTGACATGCCCCTCAAGAGGTCGGTCTGCCTGAGTCTCCTTTGCGTCAAGGCTAAATGTCCTGTGTCCTTTAACTAGTGCCCTCTCCTGACATAATCTCTAGTCTAACCCTCATTATCTTCTCAACGCATGGACGACTTGTCTATGTTCTGTTTAGAGCATCACGCATCCTGAGTTACATTACCAGCTCTGCAGCTTACAAGGTGAGTGACCTTGAGCAAACCACTTCTCTTCCCTGAGCTTCACTCCCCTGATCCATAAAATGGGAAGCCAGTGATGGCTGTGAGGAGCAAACTGAACAATGGATCCAAAGAGTCCAGTAGAGGCTTGGCATATATTAGGTGCTCTACATATGTTTAAACCTTCTCTTACCAAAAACTCACTCTCCTTCCAGCTACGTGCTCTTTCTTCCTCTTCTGAACCATCATAAATTTATGCAGATATTTTCTGGGATACAAAGGCTGAGGTGTACATTTGCTGGTCTCACATCTGATGATGGTCACGATCATGGATGCTATTCATTGGGTACCTACTGTGCAATGTATTTTTCTATTTAATCTTTCTAACAATGCTGTGGAGTAGATGTGATTCACATTTTATGTGTGAGGATGATAAGACTTGCCTAAGGCCAACCAGAAAATAACAGAGTGGGGATTTGAACCCAAGTTTCTCCAATTCTAAAGCCCATGTTCTTCACATTTACCTAATCTACTATGCTTTAGACTTTTTGCACCAGTCTCTCAAGGTTGTTTTGTGGGAATATTTGGGTATGGTTCATTTTGATTGTATGTTAACCTTGGCCAAAGTATCCTAGTTGAGCCCATCTGACATACGGTCATTTGTGGGACACTGTGGCCAGTGTCACATGTACAGAGAGTGCCAGAGGCACTGTATTTGTTGCAAGAGATGCTGGTTAAGGTAGGAACCAATGATGACTATCCCAAATGGTGAACTGAGAAACCTTGTTGTGGGAGCTGGAACCAATGGGATCTAGGTCGGGCTCTGGACATTATGACTCTAGACAGCACTCTCTCCTGTTCTCCTTTTAACCTTTAACATAATGGATTCAACTCATGGATCTAAAGGCACTCCTCCAGCTCTCTCTTCTAGCTCCATGATTATTTCCTGAATGTGGGAGTCAAAAGATAGAGTATAAGTTTGAGCAAAAGAAGTATGGGAGCCTGTTTTCCAACTTCAAACACAAAGGTCTGCCTGAGAGAAGAGGAATGGAAACAAGACTATGGAATGTTGAGGACAGGAATATGTCTAGCTGGTTTTGGCTCTAGGAGTAGATTTTTATTTCTCATTGACATAGTCTTCATACAGAAGGTCAACAGTGAAGGAAGACTTCGTGATACATTGTTAAGGCTTTGGGGTCTAGATCTGGATTAGAATCCTGGCTTTGCTTCTCAATAGCCTTCTAGCCTTGGGCTAGACTCAAGTTTCCTTACTTGAAAAATGCGCTAAAGAAAATTGACGATTGATCAAATAAAGTAATATCTAAAATATTTAGCACAACATGTCATAGTAACTGCTCTAAAAATAAAAGAACATCACCATCATCACCATCATCACCATCATCATCATCATCATCATCATCACCATCACCAATGAAATTGGTTTCAATTTGAAACCAGCTTGTTCAATGAAACAAGCTTTCAGTGTAGGTGATGTTCAAACACAGGTTGGGTGAGCATAGGACAGGGCATTGTAGGGAACTACTTGTATGGTGTAATTTGTTAGGGTCAAAGCTCTTTTTAAGTTCTCTGTAAATCTGAGATTCTGTGACTCATATTAGAACAGGTGATACTTGTGACAGGAGTCCAGAGAGGTATGGAGTTTCTGTGAGTTAGGGAAGACTTCCAGGAGATGGAGGTTCTCTGGCCTTAAAAAGTAGGTCTGCCTTTTGCTGCACTTGGCTGGCGTAGTAAGAAGAGCGTGGAACTCTTGATCTCAAAGTTGTGAGTTTGAGCCACACGTTGGGCATAGAGATTACTTTAAAGCAAATAAAAATATTTTCCAAAAAGTAGATCTGCCTTAGACATGTTGATAAAAGCAGGAAGAGCAACACATGGCTGTAAGGAATGCATGTGGCCTGTCACAAGGAAAGGTACAAAGAGAAGTGCAGTGGAAGGTTTGGACAAAGCCTCGTTTCCCATTATTTCTCAAGTGTAGTCTGAGAATCCGGACAAAGATGTGAGGAGGAAGGAGCACAGAGACTTGATGGAACCCCCTTCCTTTAGAGGTAGTGTGATATGATGGAAGAAACATTGAATTAGGAGGTCAATAGATTGGTTTATATTCTCTCTCTGCCCTTACTAATTCTCAGCCTTTGGGGGACGTGCATTAACCTCTCAGTTTCCATTTCCTCTAGTATCAGAAAGTGGCAGCATTGCCTAGAATTTACAGTAGACCCATGGAGTGGAGGAGATTCTGTAGGTAAAGGACAACACAGCTGACCTAGTAAATATTAAATACACAATAAACATAGTTTCTGTCCTCCTACTTTCACAAGCCTTGGACAAACATCCAGTGGCATCTTCTTAGAGAACTGAGTGTTGACTTCTTTGGCAAGCTCCAAGAAAAAGCAGCTAAAAATGTGCCTTCCATGGAAATGGGAGACGATTGGTCCCGATCTTCCTTGGTAGCCATGGAAACATGTGGCTGCTCTTTGCTCTGTCCCTCTGCCCCGGACACTTGGTCCCCAGCTCTTCTCTGCCAGTCTCCCCGTTCCATGAGGGGTGTGGGCTGCATGTGGTGGTGCTGCTAAACAGCCCACAGTCTAGGAAGGTGAACACAGAGGTCAAGCACCAGTGTTTAAAAAATAGCATTTTTATTTTGTGAGTCAGTACCGGCTGATGATCACCTGTGGCTCTGAAAACCAAGCTCCACCTTTCCTTCCTTCATTCCCATTATTTGTGAACCTTTCTAGAACTTTAGCTCTTTGAACTGTCACCACGATTTCTCTCTGCACAGTGCAGTTTCACGGACTGAGTGCAGTATCTCTTTCCCCGCTCCCTAATGCATTCCGTCAGGCTGCTACCAGTTGAATAGTCTTTAACCTTTCAAACTGGCCCTTGTACCTGCCTCTTTTCCTTCTTTGCACGTAGTTTTCTGTGACTCTGAAGTTCTGTTTTCTCTAAACAAGTTTTTTCCCTCCAGTTGAGATACAATTGACATCCGTCACTGTGTCAAAGTTTAAGGTGCATGGTGCATATTGGTTTGACTTACATATTTTGTGAAATGATTATGCTAATAAATAGAGTCAGCATCCATCATCTCAAATAAATACAGTGAAAAGAAAGAGCAAGAAGAAAAAAAAATTGTTTTCATTGTGATGAGAACCCTTAGGATTTCCTCTCTTAGGTAACTTTCCTATATGCCATACAGCAGCGTTAGCTACGGTCGCCATGTTATTTATTACACCCCTAGTACTTATTTATCTTATAACTGCAAGTTTGTGCATTTTGACCCCATTCCTCCTATTCCCCCATCTCCCCACCCTCTGCCTCTGGTGACCACATAGGTGATCTCTTCTCCATGAGTTTATTTCCTTTTTGCTCCTTTTTGGATTCCACATATAAATAAGATCATACAGCATTAGTCTTTCTCTGACTTATTTCACTTAGCATTATGCCTTCAAGACTCATCTATATTGTCACTAATGGCAGGATTTTCTCATTTTTTATGGCTGAATTATATTTCATCATATATATATATGTATATATATGTATACATATATGTATATATATGCATATATATGTGTATATAT